>NW_023606661.1:0-200001 GCF_013339745.2 Dermacentor silvarum | reverse complement strand
AATATAGCCCAGAACAGCAAGTTCCAGTTATGGACTCAAAATTGGCGCATATGATAGAAGCGCATGAAAGTCTCATGAAAAGATATGCTAAGCAAAAACGCAACAAGAAGCTCCAAAGCAGGATATCTGAGCTGGCACAACAAATTCAGGATTACAGCCAACAACATTGTAGACAGAATTGGCAGCAGATATGTGAGGGTATCACAGGCAATCTCAGTACCGCTCGAGCGTGGGATCTTTTAAAACATCTAATTAATCCCATGAAAAGTAAACAACACACTAGAAATCTTGTCGCTCGACTAACACAAAACCTACGACGCGCAGGCGCTACTACAGAAACTTAAGAGCCTACACACCTCGCCGGGCACTTCCACTCCACTGCCGGATTTCGCCGGCCCACCAAATAATGAACTAGACAGGGACATAACTATACAAGAAGTCCGAGCAGCACTTCATAGACTCAGAAACACCACACCAGGCGAAGATCGCATAACAAACGCCGCTCTTAGAAACCTAGACGACAATTCCCTGCAAGAACTTACCGGTATCTTCAACAAGCGTTGGCAGAGCGGCACACTGCCAGAGGAGTGGACACATGGAAGGGTCATACTAATACCCAAACCTAACAAACCAGTTACCCCAGAAAATATGCGCCCCATCTCCCTTACCTCCAGCCTAGGCAAACTGTTTGAGCAAGTCATCCTAGCTAGATTGAACGGTCACATGGAAGACACTAGTCAATACCCACACTCAATGATTGGTTTCCGTTCGGGCTTATCCACGCAAGATGCCATGCTGCAACTCACAACAGCTATTCTGGACCCCCTCATACCTGCGCACACTAAAGCGGTACTGGCGATTGACCTCAAGAAGGCTTTCGACAACGTCACGCACGAGGCCATCCTAAAGGCCATGGCCTTTAGCACTACCGCAGCCGTGGCCTAGTGGTAGAACGCCCGCCTCGGCTGCGGGAGGCTGTGGGTTCGATTCCCACCGCCGCCGGGCACCCACTGGTTCAAAAGGGTACAAGCGTTCAATCAAGTGGTTGATTTCCGTGCTCACGTTGGTTTCGACTCGAATTCAGGGCGCAGGCTCCTTTCCCAAGCGTATCACCCCTGAAGGAAGCCGAACGCCAGGCCGGGGGAACGCTTGTACCCTTTTGAACCAGTGGGTGCCCGGCGGCGGTGGGAATCGAACCTAGGAGTTGGCCAACGAACATACAACTACATAAAGGCTTTCCTGCAAAACCGAATGGCCAGCATGTGCGTAGACAACCTTCGTACACGCCGCTACACACTAGCGAACGTAGGCACACAGCAAGGCTCAGTGCTGTCCCCATTCCTTTTTAACGCAGTACTTATTCCGCTCGCGCGGAAGCTACAGCAAATTCCCCATGTTGACCATACCCTGTACGTGGATGATATCACCCTGTGGACTACATATGGATCGGACGCGCAAATCGAAGAAACACTGCAAACAGCCGCAATGGTAATACAGGAAGAGGTCACCAAGGTAGGCCTCACCTGCTCACCGGAAAAATCTGAACTTTTGTTGATCCCGCCAAAGGGTACAACGTATCATACTCCTATTAGAATCTACCTACAGGATAGGGTTGTCCCACAGGTCCACACCATTCGAATCCTTGGCCTCTCCCTGCAACAAGATGGGAGAAATACCGAAACCATCAAACGCCTAAAGAGCACGCTAGCAGCTACCACGCAGCTAATACGCAGAGTAACAAAGCTCAAGGCCTGCGGGAAGAAGATACTCTGCGAGTAGTACAAGCGTATACCATGAGTAGAGTACTGCACTCCACCCCCTACCTCAACCTCAATATAACCGAAACCCAAACAATAAATTCTATAATCAGACAAGCTACCAAGGCTGCGCTCCGCCTGCCCAAAAGCACCAGTAACGAACGACTGGCGGAGTTAGGCATGCATAACACCATACAAGAACTAACCGAAGCACACCTACAGGCACAATATCTCCGACTAGCCAGTACCTCTACCGGGAGGCATATACTTTCAAAACTCGAAATTCGCATCCCTGCTAATCATGACTCCCTAAAAGCCCTTCCTACAGAAATTCGTCAAACGCTACGCATTCGACCGCTCCCTCGTAACATGCACCCCGACCAAAACGGCGAGCGGCGGAAAGCCAGGGCAGCAGCCCTTCATAAACGGTACGGCGATGAACAGAACGCAATATGGGTAGATGCTGCATGCGATCAGCACGGAGCCACAGCGGTTGCTTACACACTGAACACACCTCAATTAATAAAGGAACTACCCCAGGGAACGGACCCAGAGGAAGCGGAAGAGTTTGCTATAGCGCTAGCGCTCGGCAGCTCCAGTGCTACCTACATCCTGAGTGACTCTAAAACTGCACTGCTAAATTATGCTAGGGGCCGAGTTACCCTGCCACCTTCCACATACTCACCCATAACCCCCCCTTCTCCCGCAGCGCTGAGCTCATCTGGGTGCCCGCGCACTCGGGAAACCCCGGCAATGAGGCCGCCGATTCTTTAGCCCGACGGTCGAGAAACCGGGCACAGGCGGACCTCATGGGGGGTTTCTCGAGGGAGCGTGCGTGTACCTTCGCTGAGCTCATCGCGAATGCTCGCGCCGAGAGGCAAATATACCCACCGCCCCACTCTTCCCTCACTACCAGGGAGCAACACCTGTGGCGCCGTCTGCAAACGCGCACCCTACCTACCCCATCCCTCCTCTCCCACTACAGACCCATCCCACCTTCCTGCCCTATGTGCAATGCGCCGAAAGCAAACCTCATCCACATACTCCTGGCCTGTGCGGCTTCTCCTCCCCCTGGCGGCCCGACACCACTCCACCTGGGAGGACTGGGAGACCTCACTGCGCTCCACGGACCCGGCAAGGCAGAAGATCGCCGCCATCCGGGCTGCTAGCGTTCGTCATGGACATGTTAAACATGAACGTTTGAGTGCGGTGGGGTCGCGCGGGGACCCAGGGGACCTGGGAGGTCCCAAATGCCCTGTCAGAATAAAGTTTTTTCCTCCTCCTCCTCCTGCATTTAAAACTCTTAACCTTGCACTCAGCCGCGCAATGCTTGAAACAGCGAAGCTGGGCGATCGTAGTCCAGAATTTCCGGAAGTGCGCCCGAAGTTTTCATCTTATTACTCATGATGATGACAATTTCTTTTCGCGTGTCTCGGACTTAAGGCCGTCACTACGCGTTGCATAGCGCAGCTTGCAACACCGACACCACGTTCCAGCCGTCCCACTCCGTGAATGCGTCTCTCTCTCTCTCGCTCTCATAGCGAGCAAAACCTCTTCACCTCGCAGAGCGCGAGCGTATGAACGCGCCTGCTGTGGACGAAGACAACGACGCTCTTGGCGCTGAGCCGTGCTCCCTCAAGGGCTGCAGAAGATAGCGTCAACCTTTCCCTTTCCCTCAAGAACCACTTATCATCATCAACGACGCTCGAACGCTATCATATGGTTCGCATTGAATGCATGTTCTGCTAGCGTGGCTGTATAGCTTAGTGGTTACAACGCTCGCTTTGGGACCGGGGGTACGCGGTCTCAAATACCCCATCCGCAATACAGTATTTTATTTTCTTGCTTGGTAGTTTCTTGATACGCCACACAAATTACGGCTGGCTTAAACAGCGTCGCTGTTAAATAAAAAATTACACCATCTTCCCGTAGGGGAACCCTGAGTAGTATGCGAAGCAGCCATGGGGTCGACTCAAGGCAGTTTTATCAGCTGTATAAACTTGCACATGCAGCAGCACCAGCAACGCGCAGAACTGTTGTCGACGCCGTCGGTGTCTTGCCCGCATAAGCACCGAACGCGCGCGGCGTTGGTGACTGTTGCCGGTGCCTCTGGGGCGCCTACCGTTGCGCCTCTAACCTAAGCTGCTTCGCATGATCGCGCGCGGAGCCGCAGGTGTTGCCATTCGTTGCGCAATCCGGAGAGGAGAGGAGCGTCGGAAAGGAGAGGAGGGGGAAGAGAGAGGAGAGGAGATGAGAAAAGGAGAGGAGAGGAGGATGCGCATGCGCAGTAGGGGTGTGGACGCCGCACGGCGGAGGGAGAGAGGGAGGGAGTGACATAGCCCCAAGTACAGTGTACTAGTACACTGTACCCCAAGCATAAGATGCTTCGCATCTAAAACTGTCAGCCCGTCCACTGGGGTGGAGGTAGAAGACCAGCGAAGGTGAACTATGGTGCGAAATATGTATTTCCAATTATGACTATTAAGATGTGATGGTGTAATTAGTTATTGGAACTATTAAAAATGAGAAATATATATGATCCGGTGGTTTTCATTTCTTTAGTGACCACAGGGACCATGGCCTTATGGTCACTACGGTACACCGCCATAGGGTGTACGGCAATGGTTGCCACGTTCTTCATGAACACGTCACCAATGTCGCACGCGCTCGGTGCGAACGCGGGCGACACGACAACAGTTCTGCGCGTTGCTGATGCTCCTACATGTCCAAGTTTATACGGTTTCTCAGAATTTTGAGAATGACAGCCCATAAACAAATGTCATGAAGCAAAACATCGGCAGCACATGCCTTTTATGTTACATCTTCTCAGACTGAAATATTAAAAGTGCGAAACAAAAAAAAAAGTTGTCGCAGTTTCACCCGAAAGGCGAAGCATCGATTGCGATATCAAATTAGTAAAGAGCTGTACGGAGTAAGGATAGTAGTTTTATTCGCTTGCAAGCAGACGGTCAGGGCGTGATTTATATAAATAATCGGGCGACACGAAAACGGTCCGGTGAACGGTAAAGCAGAGCGAACGCGAGCACCAACACTCTTCGTCCTCGTCTTTCACTTGCGTCCGTTCTTGTCGCTACAATTACCCCCCCCCCCCCCCCCGGTTAGAGTGTACTAGATTGGGGGAGTGCACCAGCGGACGCCTTAGCAAGCGCCGAGGATGAAGCAAAAAGCGCGGAAAATGTGGCAGCGCTGCCGTATCCTTCTTCTGAAACTCCGACCAATAAACGTTGGCTCCGGCTGTTTCGGCAGCTCTCATTGGCTGAGGCGAGATCGCGGGCTGAGTAGCTGTCGTCTGCTCGACGCACCGTCGTTGTTGCGTCGTTTGCGTTCTTTCCGCCGCTCTTTTAGGGGCGAAGCTCCTTATAGCGGCACCCGTTCGTCCCCGTCGTAGTAGGTAGCCACGTCTAGTTTTATGAATTGCTCAATAGATGGCGTTGTGTGTCCGTATATGTATGTATACCCATATATACATATATATGTATACGTATAGTATAACCGAAAGCCGACTTCCACTTTCGGTTCCACTTCCGTTTCCACTTCCGGTTCCGCTTCCGGTTCCGGTTCCAGAAGCCAGCTTCCGGCTTCCGGAGAACGCTTCCGGCGTTTTATGAAAAAAAAATTCCGAAAGTTGTGTCCGTAGCGCGGAATCGAACCAGGGACCCCTCGCTTCCGAACGCGCGGCGCTAACCACTACGCCACGAAGCGCACATAGACACACGCACCACGATGGCAATAAATACCCAACATTAACGAAAGGCCGCGTTTCTAGCGCGTTTCGAACGCGTTTGTGCTAGCGCGTTACGACCCGTGTAAGAAGCTGGTGTAAGACGCTGTGGCCTCTCCGCCTTACCTTCAACGCGTTTCGAACGCGCTGCCCAAGGCGGTGGCAAGTCAAGTTCAAGTCGAGGAGCGTTTATGAATACGGGGGGTATACTCTCTTAGCAGTCATGTGATGGCGTCGGCAAACGCGGTGCACGTTCCGGCATGTGTAAATGGCTGCGTAAGACGCTGTGGCCGCTCCCCCTTACTAGAGAGTACTGCACGTTTCTAACGCGTTTGTGCTAGCGTCCCCTTAAGCGGGAGATCCGATGATTCCCTCCGGAGCTTCGCCCACTCATCATCATTCACCCCGTGGATATGCTGTGATTTTTTCCATTTTATTTACCATAGATCGGTGGGGAATAATCTCAGTGTTGCCGCCACCGAGAATCCGCCTGTCAAAGCTCCATGCAGCTGCGGTAGGGTCTCCGACGCGCAAGCGCCCGGCCGCCGAGTGGGGTCGCTCATTCGGGAGAAAGCGACGGTGTTGCCAAAACGCGATCTGCCAAAACGAATGTTGTTGCCGCGTAAGGAAAAATGAATTATGCAAAGAACGGCTTCTCAAACCATTTTCTTGTTACCGCTTTTGCGATTGCACTATTACCAATGTCAATACTATTGCATTAATTTAGCGCTAAGGCCAGTTACGTTTGTGCTTCAATGCATAAAACAGCGTTTTCCTCAAAAAGTTAACTGGAACGCCCATGCGTTTCGTCGGACACATTGAAAATTAATATCTCGATACTGGTTCAGTCTTGAGAATTCGTTCGAAGTCGATACGCCTTGCGAACTCAGCGGCTATTATTCGTAGATTGAAAGGTGTGCCGTAAAATAAATATTTAAAAAATGTAATTCGCGTAATTAAGGTAAATATTCAATTAGGGGTTTTGACCATCCATTAGGCCGTCCATGTCAGAATTAGCTTGGAACTACATAAAACAATTAGCCTCCGTAGAGCGTCGTCGCATTAATGCGAACACAAGAAATCTTGAGATATGGTCAATTCCATACTTCAGAACACTCCATGAGCATCAGTCGTTAACACATAACCTCCCATTCACTTTGAACAAATACAAAAATGTCTATAATTTCAGTAAGAAAAACTCAGTTCATACTTTGGTCGCTTGTAATGTACCTGATGTGATTATTATTCTGCCTTTGTGTATGGTTCTGAGTATATAATATACATCCTGTTTCGTTTTCTTAGCAAATGTTAATCTTGTTAAATTCAGTCTCATGCTATGTTGTATAGCTGGGGTTCCGTTGTTTTGTATAGCTAGTATTGCTATTGTAGTGTTGTTTTAAAATGCATTCTGTTAAAACTTTTTCCAATTCTGTTAACTCGCCGTGACGAAAATATTCTTTGTCTTTTCGTTCATAGCTATTTCGTCTATGAGGAATTCCAGCGAGAGCTGGAAATATATATGAATATTTACATGTGTACATGTGCATGTACATGTGCGCACACTGCCTTGCCTGGTTTTTTTTTTCTTTTTTGGTCACGTCAAGCTACATATGTAGCTTTTAGTTCAAAATGACCGTCCAGCATGCAATCTGGAGAATAAATTGATTTGATTTGATTGATTTCGTCGGACACTTCGAAAATTATTATCTCGAAACTGGTTTAGTCCTGAGAATTCGTTCCAAGTGGATACGTCTTTCGGACTAAGTGGCTATAATTCGTACATTGAAAGATGGGCCGTAAAATAATTAATTAATAAGTTAGTTAGCGTAATTATGTTAATTCTTCAATTACGCGTTTTGATTTCTTGTGGAAGTAATGGCCGCCTCATCGACTAGTTTAGATCAAGGATTATAATTGTGCTATCTGCCACAGGCAATTTTAAAAAATTTCGTTCAGTTAAAATGACACACCCTGCATATTTGCATGCTAAATGACATCATAGAACCATATCGTACAAGTCAACGTAAGTGCATGTGCACCAGCGGAAAAAAAGCAGCACAGCCAATGGGCCGGATTACTGATGTTCCCGTGGGCGAAACAAAGATTTCGACGTTTTATTGCTTATATACTGCAGCTGATTAAAAGTCGAGAAGGTGAGGCTGACAGATACAGTACGATCTGTAAGCAAAAAAAAAAGAATTTTTTTCTTACAGGCCGGGCCTGGTAGTGCCCACGCGGGCCCGGGCCGGGCTCGGGCCCAAAAATCAGTCCCATGCAGTGCTCCAGGCCAGAATAGCACCGAGGCCGACGCCACTTGCGTCCGTGTGGATTTCTGTAGGAGCGTCCGGATCAAAATGGCCCAAAATAGGAGGGGAATTTAGGAGACAATGTGAAGGTGGGAAACGCGTCGTCGCAAGTGGGAGACCAAGCCGATACGTCTTGGTTGTCGGCAAGAAGCTGTGTCAAAGGGGCGATGATGGACGCAAACTTGCGGACTAGCCGGCGAAAATATGAACAAAGGCCGATAAAACAGCGGGGTTGTTTCATTGTAGTCGGCCGGGGAAACTCGGCGACGGCTCGAAGCTTCGCAGGGTCGGGAAGAACGCCATCCTTGCAAACAACGTGACCTAAGATGGTGAGGCGGCGTGCAGCAAAATGGCACTTCTTCAAATTGAGCTGCAGCCCAGTATCTCTAAGGCCAGACAGAACGCTTGTGAGGCGGGTAGGATGAGAATCGAAGTCCCTCGAACAGACTGTGACGTCATTCAGATAACACAGGCACGGGTGCCATTTGAGCCCACGAAGGAAGTGGTCCATGAGGCGTTCGAAAGTGGCAGGTGCATTCCAAAGGCCGAATGAGATCACGTTAAATTCATATAACCCATCAGGAGGGATAAATGCAGTCTTTGGGCGGTCAGCTTCTTCCATAGGTACTTGCCAGTACCCTGAGCGAACATCCAAGGAAGAGAAAAACTTTGCTCCTTGCAGGCAGTCGAGGGCGTCGTCAATTCGGGGCAGAGGATAAACATCTTTGCGTGTGATTTTATTAAGGCGCCGATAATCCACACAGAATCTGATGCTACCGTCCCTTTTTTTCACCAGTACTACTGGTAAGGCCCAATGGCTGTGTGAGGGCTGTATCACGCCGCGGTGAAGCATATCATTAACCTGGTCGTTAATTACAGGGCGTTCTGCGTGCGAGACTCGATACGGGCGCGGGCGCAGAGATGAGTGGGCGCCGGTGTCAATGTGGTGAACGATGGCGGATGTGCGGCCCAAAGAAGGCAGTTCATGGTCAAAAGATGTCCTGAAACGGTTGAGGAGCTCCAAAAGCTGGGTGCGCTGGTTGGAGGAGAGTTCGGAATCAATTGATTTGTTGAAGACATCCGAGGCTGACGAAGCACCTGAAGTAGCAGAAGTAACACTGGTGAGAGGAAGGTCAGTCATACCATCAAGCAATTGACGAGGATAAACGGAGTCAATGTCCTCAAGTCGACCGAGACATTCACCAAGGAATAAAGTGGCGGATGACGATAACCGATTCGTAACATAAATGGTTCCAGAAAAGTTCTCAATCGTGAGAACGGCAAAAGGGAGCAGCAAGTTCTTGTGAGAGGCGAAGGCTTCGGAGGGTGAAAACAGAGCTGTAGAATTGGGCGCGGAGTTGCAAGAGAAAGGCACAAGAGCAGAAGAGAAAGGACGTATATCAGCGTCCGCGGCGACGACCACTCCGGGAAAAGGAGAGAAAACACGGCTCAGATGGAGCATCACATATTGGCAGATAATGCAAGTTAAGCACGCGCACAGTCAACAACGGCATGATGTGTGGAAAGGAAATCCCAGCCCAGCATTACGTCGTCTGAGCATGGTGTCAACACGACAAATTCTACGACATATAAAACATCGTGAATAACAAGCTGAGCCGTGCACTACACACAAGGCTGGACGTGGTGCGCGGTTGCCGTTCATAGGGAGACGCCAGAAAGAAGAATGGCAATTTTTCTCAACTGTCGACATAGTTCACCGCTGAGCACAGAGACAACAGCTCCGGTATCAACAAGCGCTTGTACAGCCACACCCTCAATACACACGTTGATCTCGTTAGCAGGAAAACACCGAGGCCTTGCAGATTTCGACACGAGCGCAGTTCTTGCCTGCGGAACTGCGACGGTCAGTTTTCCGCTTGGACGTGCTGGGTGCGACGGATTATGGGCGAAAATGAACGGCGACGTGGGGAATGCGACCGCGGCGTGAGGCGAAGGCGCGTTGACCTGACGAGACAGATTCAGGCGGTGGGCCAGACGAAACCGGGTGTGGTGGTGGCTCAGTACGAGCGTAGCCTGGACTTCGGTCGCCGTCACGTGCGGGGAAGTCGCGGTGATAGTAAAAGCGTTCGAATAGCCAGCAAGGTGGCAGAAATAGCAGATCGGCCGGTTTTCTGCAGTACGCCAAGGGTTTGCAGGTGGTGGGGCGGGACGCAAAAGAGGCAGCGGGGCTGTACGTGCAGGAGGGTGTGCCACGTAGACGGCGCTTGATGGTTGCCCGGGATCTCTGGCGAAGGAAGCCCGATGCCTGGCTGCCATTTCAGCGTAGGTCAGAGGGGTGGAGACAGGCGGATGCTGTTGTGCATGTGGCATTGGGCATTGGGCAATAGGCAGCGCATCGGAAACTTGCTGCTGAATGGTGTTTCGAAGCGACGGAGCAAGTGATTGCGTAGGCTCCGGGATGCACGACACAAGGGACAATTGGCGTGCCACGTCTTCGCGAACAGACTGCTATATTTGCTGCAGCAAGGAACTGTGGTCAACTGATTCTTCGCGAACGGTGAGAGCCGAGATGTTGGTCGTGCCGAAGCTAGAGCGTCGCGTGGAAATGCGTTATTTCCTCAGCTCGTCGTAACTTTGGCAGAGGTGAATCACGTCAGCGACCACTTGGGGGTTCTTCGCAACGAGCATGTGGAAGGCGGTCGTCCTCAACGCCTTTCATAATTTGTCTGAGTTTGTCAGTCTCACTCATCGAAGGATTGATGTGGCGATGGAGGACGACGACATCTTCAATGTAGGCGGTAAATTTTTCGCCGGAATTCTGGGCGCGCCCACGCAAGCGCTGTTCGGCGTTGAGCTTGCGCACAGCGGGTCGGCTGAATACCTCTGCGAAGCTCGTCTTAAAAGACACCCAGTTCGCAACAACAACTTCGTGGTTGCGAAACCATAGAAGGACCACATCGCTCAAGTTAAAGATGACGTTGGTGAGTTTGCCGGCGTCATTGCACTTGTGCGCGCTCACTCGTTCGTAGGAGGACAGCCAGTCCTCTACGTTGTGATCTTCGGTGCCACTGAATGGAACAGGGTCGCGCTGCCTTGGTACGCAGGAACAGATGACAGCCGTGGGTGGCGTAGCTTCTTGCGGCGCCTCGTCGGCAGGCATAGCCGATGTTGGACATAGAGTCCGGGTACGGAGTTCCAGGGTGACAAGTGAAACCAGCACATCCACCAAATGCAAGCAGATGGTCAGGGCGTGATTTATATAAATAATCAGGTGACACGAAAACGGTCCGGAGAACGGCAAAGCAGAGCGAGCGCGAGCACCAAGAACACTCTTCGTCCTCGTCTTTCACTTACGTCCGTGTTTGTCGCTACACGCTTGGACATGCAGCAGCACTAGTAACGCGTAGAACTGTTGTCGACGCCGTCAGCGTTTTGCCCGCGTTCGCACCAAACGCGCGCGGCGTTGGTGACTGTTGCCGGTGCCTTTGGGGGCAGCTCGGTGGTTTTTGACGAGATCAGAACGGGTCACTTGTCGAGCAGCGTCGGAAGTCTTTACCAACTTCTCGCCTCGCAACGCTTTTATATAATTAAGCATTTGTTGCCGCAGCTAAACGTTGCCTCCCCTCACTCCCTCCCGTCCCCCCACGGCGCGACGGAAGACGTCGCGTTTGCTCTAGATATATGGTGATTGTAACGGAGGAAAGAGACGCGTAATCCTGCAGCCCCTTAGGGAGCACGGCGCAGAACGCGCGTTTGCTCTCCGCCGTGCGTTCGTTCCCCGTGAAAGCGCGCGTCCCTCGCGCCCTTTCACTCGCACATACAGCCAATGCCTCCTTTACTATAAAGGAGGCATTGATACAGCATACGGCGCGCGGCGACGATTTCATCGCCGTTGACGTCATACGGAATCTCACGGCGACGCCGATGGCAGAAATCCGCTTTGAAGTGTCCATATAATTGCAATCGCAATAAAATACTCGAGCCAATGAGAGTTTTTTTTTTCTACACGCGGACACGACCATCGGAGACTGAGCCCTTAAAAGCTACGCCGTAAAAAAAAATTAAAAAAAATTGTCAGGCACGGCGCGATGCAGCTCATCTTGCGCAGTATTTTGTTATGAGGCTTCCTCTGATGTATTGTTAAAAGGAATTCCCTCTCTGCTCGTCTTTTGGAAGGGCGTGTCCAAGTCGCCTCTTTCATTGTCGGTTTGTGTGGAGCTTTCGCGTGATTAAACAGTACCTTCTCACATCGAGCGAAAATTAGCAGTAATCTCAAAGAAGATACGTATGAGGAACTTTCGGTTTGCATGCCTTTATTGAGCTTACTGGACATTCTTCTTGCACCAAGTTGATAGGTACTTCAGCGCAGGGGCATAGCCAGAAATGTTTGTCGGGGGGGGGGGGGGGGGGTTCACTGGCCCGACCGGGGGGGGGGGGGGGGGGCAAGATTCTGCTTTCCTCTACGTCACGTGCTCGATAATACATATCGGTAGTTTAAGCAGACTATTCATGTATATTGACACGTATACATGTTTATCTTTCACCGGTGGCCGCTTTCCACCGGCTAACAAATGTTAAACGTTATCGCTCGGCGCAGGACGCGCCTGTATCGGAAGTTTCTAGAAAGTTATCGATGCTTCTTTCCATTGCCTGTTTTCACCGACGCTTATGTTATCTGATTGCATGACCACCGCGAATTGTCTAGAACTTTCTGGAAGACACGCGGGCATCAGGGATTAATCTAGAACCTTCGATGACTCGGGTATAAAAGCCGACGCGTTTCGCCGCTGATCAGATTTTCGACGATCGCCGACTGTGTTCGCCGCTATCGTTGTGCTTTGAGTGTAGCTTGCTTTTGTGGGCACAGGTTCGCCCAATAAACAACCAGTTTCGTCATACACAGTTTTGCGACTGTTTTTTTTTACCGTCACTACTACGTGACAATACGGTCGTTGATGACCCATCATCGGTGCACTTCTGCAAATTCTTTCATGGGGGTCGTGCGAGCGTTGACAAGCGCGTTAATTCATCACTTTCTTTTTCGAATAAAATAAGCTTTTTTCGAATAAATAAGTGGCAGACTTGCCTCGTCTATTTGGACGATGTCGTCGTGTTTGCTTCAAGCTTCGAAGAACACCTGCGGCGCCTTGAAACAGTTCTTCAAGCAATCAAAACCTCCGGACTCACGTTAAAGCCAGAAAAGTGCCGCTTCGCATATGAGGAGCTCTTGTTTTTGGGGCACGTCATCAACAAGACTGGAGTGCGCCCCGACCCTCAGAAAACTGCGGCCATCTCCAACTTTCCTCCGCCCGCTGACAAAAAGGCAGTGCATAGATTTCTTGGACTGTGCGCCTATTACACGCGCTTCGTCAAGAATTTTTCGCGGATCGCTGAGCCACTGACGTATCTCACGAAGGCCGACGTCGAGTTCAAGTGGGAGACGCCGCAAGTCGAAGCATTTGAAGAACTGAAGCGACGCCTGCAATCGCCGCCAATACTTGCGCATTTCGACGAAAACGCCAAAACCGAAGTCCACACCGACGCAAGCAGCGTAGGACTCGGCGCCGTGCTTGTGCAGAGGACTGACGGACTAGAAAGGGTTGTAAGTTATGCTAGCCGGTCGCTATCGAAGGCGGAAGCAAATTATTCCACAACAGAAAAGGAGTGCCTCGCCATCATCTGGGCTACATCAAAGTTTCGCCCCTACCTTTATGGCAGGCCCTTTAAAGTTGTGAGCGACCACCACGCCTTGTGTTGGCTAGCTAACTTGAAGGATCCTTCAGGTCGCCTCGCACGATGGAGTCTGAGACTTCAAGCATTCGACATCACCGTCGTTTACAAGTCCGGACGAAAGCACTCTGACGCCGACTGCTTGTCTCGCGCCCCCGTCGAACCGCCGCCACAGGACGACCAGGATGACGACACTTTCTTGGGACCCATCAGTGCCGACGAATTCGCCGAACAACAGCGAGCCGACCCGGAACTAAGGAGCCTTGTATACTACCTGGAAGGCAAGACCGTCATTGTGCCCAAGGTGTTCAGGCGAGGATTGGCGTCGTTTTTCCTGCAAAACGACATTCTCCTAAAGAAGAACTTCTCGCCTCTCCGAGCCAACTACCTCCTCGTGGTACCCTCAGCATTGCGCCCAGAGGTTCTGCAAGCTCTCCATGATGACCCAACGGCTGGACACCTCGGTTTTTCCCGCACGCTCGCAAGGATACAAGAAAAATACTACTGGCCTCGCCTCTCTGCCGACGTCGCCCATTACGTAAGGACATGCCGAGACTGTCAGCGACGCAAAACACCGCCGACAAGGCCAGCCGGACTTCTGCAGCCGATCGAGCCACCTCGCAGACCGTTCCAGCAGATCGGGATGGACTTACTGGGGCCTTTTCCGACGCCGACGTCCGGGAATAAATGGATCGTCGTAGCTACGGACTACCTCACCCGCTACGCCGAAACAAAAGCCTTGCCCAAAGGCAGTGCTGCCGAGGTAGCCCGATTCTTCGTTGAGAACATCCTCCTGCGTCACGGTGCCCCAGAAGTCCTCATCACCGACAGAGGTACAGCCTTCACGGCTGAACTAACTCAAGCCATCATGCGCTACAGCCAGACAAGCCATCGCCGGACCACCGCCTACCACCCGCAGACGAATGGCCTCACCGAGCGCCTAAATAAGCCATCGCCGACATGCTGGCAATGTACGTCGACGTCGAACACAAGACGTGGGATGCCATCCTTCCGTACGTGACGTTCGCATACAACACGGCCATGCAAGAAACGACGCACATGGCACCGTTCAACCTAGTCTACGGAAGGAAACCGGCAACGACCCTTGACGCCATGCTACCGGATGTCTCCGACGAAGAAAATCTCGACGTTGCCACCTATTTGCAGCGTGCCGAAGAAAGTCGACAGCTCGCCCGCCTGCGCATCAAGAACCAGCAGAGAACCGACAGTCGACACTACAATCTTCGACGACGCTACATCGAGTACCAGCCCGGAGACCGTGTTTGGGTCTGGACTCCGATATGCCGACGAGGATTTAGCGAGAAACTCTCACATCGCTATTTCGGACCATATAAGATCATGCGACGTATTGGCGCACTGGACTATGAGGTCGTGCCAGACGGTATTTCGCAATCACAGCGGCGCCGCGCACGACCTGAAGTCATCCACGTGGTGAGTCTTAAGCCTTTCTACGCCCGCTGACGAACTTAGGTACTTTGTTACTTTATTTTTTTTCTTTATTACGCGTGGTTTTGTTTTCGCTTTCACATTTGTTTGTAGTATCGGGACGATGCTTTTTAAGGGGAGGGTATTGACACGTATACATGTTTATCTTTCACCGGTGGCCGCTTTCCACCGGCTAACAAATGTTAAACGTTATCGCTCGGCGCAGGACGCGCCTGTATCGGAAGTTTCTAGAACGTTAGCGATGCTTCTTTCCATTGCCTGTTTTCACCGACGCTTATGTTATCTGATTGCATGACCGACGCGAATTGTCTAGAACTTTCTGGAAGACACGCGGGCATCAGGGATTAATCTAGAACCTTCGATGACTCAGGTATAAAAGCCGACGCGTTTCGCCGCTGATCAAATTTTCGACGATCGCCGACTGTGTTCGCCGCTATAGTTGTGCTTTGAGTGTAGCTTGCTTTTGTGGGCACAGGTTCGCCCAATGAACAACCAGTTTCGTCATACACAGTTTTACGACTGTTTACTTCAGGCTCACATAATCAAGATTTTAACGGAAACCCGTCTGGCCGGGAAGACGATGATGAAATTAAAACGAACACACGCCAAACATATATTAAACTGAAAGAAACTTGAGGTTTCGCGGCCCGTACGGGTCCCGTGTTCACAATGACAGCAATACTACGTGACAATATCAACGACATGGGAACCCCCCCCCCCCCCCTCGCGTGTGCGTGTGCTTGTGAAGAAATTAAGTAAAAAGTAAAGTAAGCTCAGTAAATACAGTAAGTACGACAGGTACAGTGGGCGTTTGGAGCAACGGTCTCTCATCGCGCCACTGAATGGACCAGTCTTCGAAAACGCATCATTGAGACGACCCGTGCGATCGGAGAAGACATCATTAATTGTAAATTTCCGTTAAGCGTAGATGGCGTCGTCCTCGTCGGGGCGAAGTGCGTTTCACAAGTCAAGGACGGCTATACGCGTGAAAATGCACGTGTGACCAGGCTATACCTAATCCCATAGCAATAGCTTGTTCGCTGCGTCTTTGCGCTAGAAAACATAAATACGCGCAAAAACGCGTGAGGCTTTTTTTTTTCGAAGCTTTCGTCGCCCTGCTCCCTCATACGAGAGGGTTGCATTTCGTGCGGCAAGTGCATGGGCCGCTGTGTCTTCCGCTGTGTGCGAGCGTGCAGCCGTCATTTGCCTTTACGTCCACAGATTCAGAATTGTACAGAATATTTCACCGCACAGCATATATATGGCATGTGTACGCATTTTAAGTAGTGCGTGCAACTCATTTCTGCTTCACTTACGCCGGTGCAAACAGGAAGCGGCCTTGACCCTCACAGAATCTCGACTGATTGGTGTACTAGAGATGCAGGAAAGAACTGCGCTCTTGTTCAGTGCATAGTGCACATAATCAATTTCTCGGGACGCGTGAACGCCGACGAGAACTGTCAGCGCCTGCAACAAGAGTTTACTTACGCTGTACTGCGCACAGCAGTAATTCATGCTTGTCAGCTGTCTGTTTCGTGCATTCTGTGGCGAGTCGGTGGAATTTCACTGCTGTCATCAACCCCTTCGTGTGTACATTGCTGGTTTGGGATTCCACAATAAAACAGCAACTACCAGCCTTCCGTAATTGCTGGTTTGGGATTCAACAACACAACAGTAATTACCAGCCTTCCGTAGGGGCGCAACCGCAAACAAGAGACGTTTCTCGCGCAGACTAAGCCTACGTTCACACTTGGGAAGCGGCAAGCGGGCGGAAAGGCCACAGCGGCCGGAAAATTTTTTCCGCGCCTGTCCAAGGTTGCTCACATTTGTTTTGCTACCGCCGCGGCCGCCGCTGTCATTTTCGTCCAGATCCATCTAGTCTGCGTACGTTTGTCGGTGTGGTGGCGCTCATTATCGCATTATTTCTAGCAGTATGTTCATTCATTGACCTACGTACTGTCATCAAAAGTGATCATCTTACGCAACTTCGCGTGTCATCTGCGACCTTCGGTAAATTCCTCGTTGGCGCTCCGTAATTCTCCTCACACGGGCGCGGTAGCGCTGAGTCACAGGTGCTAGGCGTGATAATGTTTCTTCAATAGCTTTTGTTTACAAGTTGTAATAACAGTTCATCATTTCGTATTGTCGGCGCCTCCAGGACACCAAAGGGGCAACGGGAACACCACAGCTAAAACCCGGGCTGGCCCTTGTGTTGGGGCTCGCCAAAGCCTGCGGGTCCTACGTGAGACCTACGCTCTCAATCTATCGTCAAGACGAGAAAAGCACCCCGCGACTTCTGCAACATACCGTACACGTGCGAGGAGAATTATGGAGCGCCAACGAGGAATCTGCCTAACTATTGTCTGCCATGGAAGTGGAAGAAGAAATGGCTTTTATACTTCTACCTAGTTGTTTTCTTGAAATGGACAATGACTAAACGGAAGACGCGGCCACCTCGGAAACGGCGGTGGTGGGTTCGCCTGGCTTTGCAAAAGCGCGAGAAGTTGGGTCACGCCAAGGCTTCGTTGCCGCACCTCCGGTCGCGCGACGTTGAATACTATCGCGAGTATTGCTGATAGTACGTTTTAGTGCCACTCTTTTCGTAGAGCAAGGGCTGGTTCTTGATCGCGTCGATCAGCATTACAGCCTACACTTTTGGTGCCATGTTGAATTTTACGACCGGTTGTTTACATGCTAATGTGGCTTCCTGTGAAGCAGAACTACTTTCCGCCGCGTTTCCGCTTCGCCATGGCGAAAAAATCGGCCCGAGACCGATTTGGCTCGCAGCCTGTTTTTCTGCCTGTTTTGCCGCCTAGGCGGGCGGATTTTTGCAAGATTTTGTCCCTTCCGGCAGCTTCGAGACCAAGTGTGAACGTAGCCTAAAATCCTGCGCGAGCGCGGCCTAACCGGCACCTGAAGGGAAGCGGCGGAAATGTATACCGGAGATTTCGACCACATGGGGTCCTTAACGTGCACCTAAATCTAAGTGAACGGGCCTCGAGCGTTTTCGCCATCATCTAAAATGTGGCTGCCGCATTTGTTGCTTCATTTTTTGCGCATTTGTTGCTTCAGAATGCGGCCGCCACATTCTCGCCCAAAACTTCACAGAGTGTCAAAGCCTTGACAAACACCGTGACAGTTTTTTCCATATGCAGACATGATTCGCTGTAAATTACCAACGCAAACGGAATCGCCCAGGAATGAAATTGTGATAGTAGCACCGGTTTCATTAATTATGTCAGCGCGAAGCGACGAGAACAAAGGGTGGGTAAGTGGGGGCGGGGGTTGAAACCCCCCCCCCCCTGGCTACGCCCCTGCTTCAGCGAACCCAGTGCATTAACACGCCATCGGCGTTTGTATTTTTAAGGACCCCCATAACATGTCGTTGACGAACATTGTTACTTGGGATTAGCAAAACAAATGTGCTGTGTCAGAAAAACAAAAGCGCTTGCTATTGCTACAACTATAAAAGGAGCCCCGTAAGAGAAGTTGCCGTATCTTCTTTTACAGCTTCGTTATCGCACTGCTTGCAAGATGCAGATATTAGAATGCAACTTGCCTTCATTGCCAAGAAATGTTGCTACAAAACAGCTAAAAACATTTTGTTTTCCACAAACAAGTTCGCGCCTCCTTGAGTTTTATTCGTTTTTTCATTCCACTTGCACGTGACAACAAATATTGCGCTAGTAATTAGTTACATTTCTAATGTTAAGTTTTATATAAAAATTCTGCACGTCGCTATTCTTATTCTTCATGGTTTCGAAGAGACTAATTGTGTTATTTTAATGTTTTTGATGGTTTACAGACATTTTTATTGCTATTTGCTTTTTGTATGTATCACTTATTTCTGCATTGGACATGCCCTCTTTGCTCTGCCTGCCTTGTCGCGGCTACATGTTTGTTTAGCTATTTTGTTTCGGCAAACACCCAGATCTATCTGGCAACTAAAGGAAATTTACTTAAATTTATTAGGCATTTGATTGATGAGCACTTACCAGGAGCATATAGAAACCAGGAAGCAGCATCCTCCAGAACTCGCCGAACTGGTTGCTGCGGAACCCGACCGACCTGTTGTTGATGGCGAGCAGGGCACCCGCCACAGGCTCGCCCCGTCGGTTGGTAATGGTGCCTCGGACACCTGTAACACGGGGCCACACGTGTACTCTCACATTCTTCATGTGTTCTTTGCTGCACACTGAAGACACGCTCATAGCGGATCGCGCAGGAGTCGGCTGTTATTGTGTTGCCCATGGGACAACATAACTAAAGAAAGCCAGGTTTTGGAGCTCACAAAAGTAAGAATGACAATCAGACATGGAACAGCCTTGAAAAATCACGATCCAATATTCTGCGAAGCTGCTTCTTTTAGGTCGCTGCAATAAGCATTTACATTCCCTGTAATTAAATCACATACTTGAAACCTTGCTGTATATGATTGACCCACACGAATCCTTGCCCGTGTAACGACTGAACTGTGTGATGTAACAACTTGTGTCACGCCGCAAAAGCGAAGGCGAAAACCAGTACGCTTGAAATACGCGGGTGTGGTGGTGGCTCAGTACGAGCGTAGCCTGGACTTCGGTCGCCGTCACGTGCGCGGAAGTCGCGGTGATAGTAAAAGCGTGCGATAGGCCAGGAAGGTGGCAGAAATAGCAGATCGGCCGGCTGTCTGCAGTACGCCAAGGCTTTAAAGGTGGTGGGGCGGGACGCACAAGAGGCAGCGGGGCCGTACGTGCAGGAGGCTGTGCCACATAGACTGCGCTTCATGGTTGCCCGGGATCTCTGGCGAAGGAAGCCCGATGCCTGGCTGCCATTTCAGCGTAGGTCAGAGGGGTGGAGACAGGCGGATGCTGTTGTGCATGTGGCATTGGGCATTGGGAAATAGGCAGCGCATCGGAAACTTGCTGCTGAATGGCGTGTCGAAGCGACGGAGCAAGTGATTGAGTAGGCTCCGGGACCGTTGAAAAAAAATTAGTAGCCCCTCCCCTGTGGAGGAAATGGGTGTAAGCGAAGCTTGTCGTGTGTTTCTTCAGTGTTCCTCCGCAAGAAGTGCACTGTCGAGTACCAGGTTGTGCTCGAACCACAACCGGTCACGCGCACTGCAGCTGGCTCCGAAATTCCGGTTGAAACTCGCGTTGAATCCTGGCGGTCGCAACGGGGAAGTTGGCGCTAGCGTTGCGGAGGCGTGCATAACCGTTGTCGGGTTCCTGGAGGGCTAGACGACGCTGACGTTTGGCCTCAACATCGCGCTCCCTCAACTCGGGGTCGGCGGCTCTTCGCTGACGTTTCGCCTCAACGTCGCGCTCCCTCAACTCGGGGTCGGCGGCTCTTCGCTGACGTTTGGCCTCAACATCGCGCTCCCGCAACTCGGGGTCGGCGGCTCTTCACTGACGTTTCGCCTCAACGTCGCGCTCCCTCAACTCGGGGTCGGCGGCTCTTCGCTGACGTTTGGCCTCAACATCGCGCTCCCGCAACTCGGGGTCGGCGGCTCTTCGCTGACGTTTGGCCTCAACGTCGCGCTCCCTCAACTCGGGGTCGGCGGCTCTTCGCTGACGTTTCGCCTCAACGTCGCGCTCCCTCAACTCGGGGTCGGCGGCTCTTCGCTGACGTTTGGCCTCAACATCGCGCTCCCGCAACTCGGGGTCGGCGGCTCTTCGCTGACGTTTCGCCTCAACGTCGCGCTCCCTCAACTCGGGGTCGGCGGCTCTTCGCTGACGTTTCGCCTCAACATCGCGCTCCCGCAACTCGGGGTCGGCGGCTCTTCGCTGACGTTTCGCCTCAACGTCGCGCTCCCTCAACTCGGGGTCCGCGGCTCTTCGACGACGTTTCGCCTGGGCTTCGGAAGCCCTCATGCTAGAATCGGCACGCCGATGACGAACCCTTTCCCGAGCGCGTTTATTCTGGATAGATTTCCACAAAGTTGTCTGAAATTTAAACATTTCTTTCACGTAAGACAATGAATGGCTCATACCCCCTTAGGCAATGACGCATACGCGCGTAAACGTGGCCTCCCCGTTACGACCACAGAAGAGGAGGAATAAACATTTATTTGTGAAATAGTATCCCGGGTGGGATACTCTAGGTGGGAGGTCTCCTCATTCCAGGAACCCTCTGGCCTTAACTGTCTCCTTCGCCCTGGCGGCGAGGTGTCGTTCTAGGTTGTCGGAGACGACAGAAAAGAAGTGAAATTCTACGCTGGAATGATTAGCGGCAACGCGGCCAGCTGTTAAAGCAGACGACAACGAACGCGGGAGCAGTGCCACGTGCACACGAACGCGTACCGAGCATGAGAGCGTGCCGACCACTTGTGCAGCTCGGAGAGCAGCCGGTTTCTTAGCGTTACATTCCCGTTCCCAGACAAGAGTCCTTAACCAAAGCAACATAATACCAGCGCTAACGCGATCTCCTCTTACACCCCAATTCTCTGTTGACCTACTTTTTTTGGTAGACAAGCGGTAGCCCGGAGAGAGCCGGCTATAGAAAAACATACTAACGTAAGTAGGTTTATCTATGAGCCGGCGGCACAGGAGGCCGGGGCCGGGAGGGCTGCCCTATCATCAAGGCGACAGGAACTACGATTTATCCGTGTCTAATGGATTCGTTGCGGATAATTGCAAGCAGCACCGGCCATCATTGCCACCCGTCCCTCGGGGTCCTGTCGACGAGTCGCCAAGGGGACGCGACGACACAATACGACGCGGGTGCCTCAGCAACCGCCCCGTCTGGGTCCTGTCGGCGAGTAGCCAAGGGACGCGACGACACAATATGACGCGGGGGACGTCAGCAACCGCCCCGTCTGAGTCCTGTCGTCGCGTCTAATTCTAAACGTGAATACGAACGAAAGTCAGTGACGTGGATTATGAGTGGACGAGTGGCAGTGACTCTGAACGCGAGCGAGTGTCGGTGTTATTGGGCGCTGTGAGTGAGTGCGAATGAGTACGTAACCTGCGAAAATATTGGTAGGCGAGTATAAGTGAGCCTTGGCTTATTCTCAAGGAGGTTTAAGAAAACTTCTGCGGTCGAGAGGATGTCCGAAAGGTGAAGGGATCCGCCGCTATCTTACTAGTCGAATCGATTAACATCAGCATGTGGCAGAGAGCAGGAAGTCTTTTCTTCTCATTTCTATTGGCTCTCACACAGCCAATTTGGCCCCACAGGGGCGACAACTCCATAATGTCTTTTAAGACCTCCTTGGTCGACCTCGATAGGTGCTTACCTCTGTCGGCCATTCGCAGAAGTTTGAGTAGGGGCCCACGAGTCTTCTCGAAGTGGCCCTTGAGGGAGCGCGGCTCGTCGTACTTGCAGCAGCCGATGAAGACGCTGAGCGGTAGCGAACCCTCGTAGGCATAGGCGTAATCGGCCAAGCTGCCGCTGATGCGCGAGAACGAGGCACCTGTCCCGGGGACGAAACAGAGCAAGCAGTCGCCTCATTGGAGAAAGTCATACGGGATAAGTGCTCCTCTGATTGCTACGTTGACATAACACAAGTTTAACAAACATTGTGAAACACTGTGAAAGGTGACACGATAGGAACGGGAAGAACCGAGGGGCTCGAGTTGCTAGTCACAATCACACGCCGCGAGAGAATATGAATCAAGAGAACGCACATGGCGAATTATCTATGTTGCTATCGTTAATTCGAATGATAAATTAATGAGGCAGACTAGAATGAAAGTGAACGAAGTGAGAAATTTGCCGAAGCTCCGAAGCGGCAATCTTCGCATTACGCGTTCGGTGCTTTAGCTATTAATTTACCGCAGCGGTATACACCTGACTACTTTTCCGGGCAGTTGTGTATAAGATTTTAGGTGGCAGTCTTTGCCAGAGCCGCTCACGTCTACGCGGTGGACACGTAACGTCTTGTTAATCGCATGTCTCGCGTAGCACGTTGTCATAGGCTGGCCAATAAAACCTCGTTTACTACCTGATGACATCAAAGCCCTCGCTATGGTGGGACAAAATTAAATTCAGGCGTTTTACGGGTCGAAATCATGACGTGATTATAAGGCACGCCGTAGTGGGGGACTCCGGAATAATTCAGAACACCTGGGTCTCTGTAACGTGCACCTAAATCTAAGTACACGGGTGTTTCCGCATTTCGCCCTCATCTAAATGCGGCCGCCGTGACCGAGATTTGATGCCGCGAACTCGTGTTTAGCAGCCCACCACCATAGCCACTAAGCAACCACGGCGGGTTTATGGTGGCAGCCTTCAATGTGGCACCTTAATTAGGCGCAGCTAACTTCCCCTACGCTTTCTCTAGCTTCATTATCTGTCGGTTTGTATGGAAAAGACAACCAAAACCCCATCCCCTCGGATACCCTTTTCTCCTGTTCATTGCTTAGGTGTAAAGAGAATTTGACTTATAACAGTCTGTGTAACTTCAACAATCCATACCTTAGTGTTGGCGGTGCCAGTTATTCTGAATTCCACCACATATAGCAATTTCACTCTTCTTGCACGCACTATTTCAATCATGCATTTGATATAAGTAATGCGTACTGCTGTATAAATCAATAGTAATTTGATCCATGCAGTGGAGCAAACAGCGCCAAGAACGATACTAAACAGAAGGATGCAAGACGGACCCAATGAAGATTATAATTCACGCAAGGCGGCTTTTAAACCCTAGAAAAGGAGAAATACAGAGAAGAAACGCACCTTTTACTTTCGCGTGTAATTGAAGGCGAATTTTCGCCACCTTTCTCCGTATGCATTTGAATGTCTTGTCAATAATGGTTAAGAAAATTATTTCTCTGTCCTACTGTTGCATCAACGGCCGAATGCAGTACTCGCTCGTCGCCTTAATGACGCATCCGTAAAAAAAAATATTGATGGCCGCGCTGTCTGCGTACCATTGGCGAAGCCTTCGTTATTGGCCCCGATGGGCGGCTTGCCGGCACAGGGCGCCGTTCCGTTGAGTGCCATGAGAGAGACCATGCTCCGGGATAATTCCTGGAACACATCGTCATCCGGCGTCGTGCTACCAGTGTGAACCCAGGGCATGTCTGCGCAATCGTTGCTCGCGCTTAGGCTCCACATATTTCACACGTGTCAGATAGGAAAACACAGTGTGGCTCTGGCTCCAGAAGTAAACGCAGAACTGTGAGCGAATCAAAGGACAGTAAAATAATGCTATCTCGGGAGTTTGACACATGTCGCAGTTAAATACAGTAATCGCGCAATGGACTAGGCGAACAGAAGACCTCACTCTTGTTGAAGGAAATCGCGTTTCTTTCACCTGGATGAGAGGGCCCAATGTGATGTTTACTTTGTTTTTTATTGTATTCACTCGTTGATTGCACGGCTGTCTGCCAATTCGTTTTCCGCCCCTCACCTTCTTTCTTTGCTCTCCCGCACCTTTATTCTGTGTGCAGAATAAAAATTGCAAGCTGTTTATCCTGTCTCATGCGCTGTTATTCTGTTAGAATCTAAGTAAATATTTTCTTTTCCAATATTTCTAAGACGCGATAAACGAACTCGGTAAATGCTTATGAAGTTTTCTCAGCAGCAGGTCTAGTTAAAATTGAGACATGAAAATCCGATGTAGAAAATACATAAAATATACGCTGACATTATGCCGCCTTAAGTTATGACTTAGGTGCTGCAATTTTGTTCAATGCAACTGACCTTCAATATATGGAGTCTCCCATGAAATTTAGCGAAGCTTTTGAAATGCAGGTATGCCAAAACACTCCAGGACGACGCAGCTAAATGTACGTTGGTGTCTATTGTAAGGATCAAGCGACGCTCTTTTTTGTATGCCGCTCAATTGTCTAATTAGGCAAAATACTGAACTGACTTCGCAAGTATGAACTTTAGGGAAGAACTTCGAACGATATATTTTTAAAGCGATCCAGGTGACATCTATTTCAGCCAAATATAACTTCCTAGTCGTTATATGATAATTATTTATGCGCAATAAGAAATGTATGAGAAACATTAAGAGAAAATCATGTGACATGCCCAATTGTGCTCCGCGATTTGATTGCCCTCAAACGTGCCTCGAATGAACGAACAAATCACTTAGTTG
The DNA here is from genome assembly GCF_013339745.2 of Dermacentor silvarum. Taxonomy (NCBI): domain Eukaryota; kingdom Metazoa; phylum Arthropoda; class Arachnida; order Ixodida; family Ixodidae; genus Dermacentor; species Dermacentor silvarum. The sequence goes on along the minus strand of NW_023606661.1, from coordinate 175,005 downwards.
CGCTGCAGTGCTTATTAAGTTACGGGGCAGTGACAGCTAGAGTCACTGTATAGGCTCCCTTTAGGGAGCCAGAGTGGCGCCAAGGTACGCCATCTTGGGTTCCAAAGTTGTGCGGGAAAGCCACTCTACGTAGGCGTAGGAGCCGCACTCGCGCGGCACTGCCAGTAACACTTTTTTTTGTTGCTTTCTTTCTATCCTTTATCACGTTGCGAGTAAAACTCGACTGCTCACCTCACGGTTACGAGCCTGGATTTTACGCTTACGTGCCTTAGTATGCAATCATTGCTTAAAATACAGCGTGTGACGAACATACACACCGGTGCTATACTTTTTATAGTAGCACTTGCCATCTTCCCACTTTCGATCGCGATCGAGCCACATCGGCATAAAATTTATCAGTCGCGATTGGCTCCTTTGCGCGTACTGCGGAAGGAAGCCAATCGCAGTCGAGAATTTTCACCCGGGTCGGGCTTGATAGCGCGATCGAAAGTGGCCGTGTGACACCAGTATTAGGCGTGCTTGCATGCGAACACGGCTCGCGACAGCTGAAAATGTGAATGCGTGAATAAACACGCTGTCGCGTCCAACACTCCTCGTGTTCAAGGTATGAAAGGTGAATTCAGGTGAATGACGCAAGCAACTGCATGAACTCTTAAATTCTTTGCTATGTGCTGCACCACTATGTTGATTATAATGATTCTAGTATAGCTTCCTTGTAGCGTTTTACATATCACGGACAAACTTATGTGGTACGGGACTCATCTAGCCGACACACGCGCTGACTAAAGCTGCATGCATTACGTCATTATTGTACGTGTAAAGTTCTTCTGAGTACACTCAATTGTGCAACTTTTGCAGTGCCGTGGTTAGATTTAAACAAAAAAAAACATGCTTTTATTTTTTGCTTGTTGAACACACTACAATCTTTATATCGTTTTTACAGGAGCATGCGAATAACAGGTTTACTGAAGCGATGCCATAGCCATTTGCGAAGACTAATTAAACGTCACAGTACAGGTGGTTTCTAAGAATTTTTACACACATGCTGAGATTCCAGCTGATAAAGCGAATTAGAATGGCCAGCAATGTTTGTTAATGCTACGCCGCCATTGGAAATTGCCAATGAGTCAAGCAATAAGGTGCATTTTATGGCAATTTCTGGTTTCCAACACAGCGGCGTGAATAAAACGAAATCAAAACCACTCTAACGAATCAAAGTCCTCGAAAGCCAACTAACAGTTGACAAGCAATGAAGCGACAAACATCTCTATCACGATGAGAAGTGAATGAGACCGACAATACGGCAGCACTTCATAATAAAACGTTGCCAACTGTTTATGTTACCCTGTAATTATTTTAATAAACTTCCTGTCTACGCTCGTAAACAAAGCAATTTTTCCACTTCACCCGAAAGCACGAAAACAAACACTAGTCTTGTCCTACGCACGCGCACAGACTGAACCTTCATATTGTCACGAGCGGCGATCCTGTAGTCGGTGCTTGCACGGCGACGACGGCGTGGCTTTCGGGTGTGCACGCGTCTCCTCAACGATTGCTGTAGCGTTGTGCGCCTTACCTTGTAAATATATCCATTGTATATATATTCTCCCCGTAACAATACATATAGGCGGTATGTGCGCTATGAATACAAGAACGACATCCATATGGAGCGAAGGACAGTTACATCGCATATTCTAGGTCTTTTCGGAGTCCACCTGTCATGGCTCATAGGCAGCAGCCACTGGAGTAGGCGGCGTATAGCAGATTTCGCTCATGGCACTGCGAAAAATGCCTTACAATTTTCGGTGTGGTTGCGACAGTTCGGCACTGTCAATGCGTCATATGACATTTGTTTTACAATTCACCCGGGAATACAGTTGCGATCACGCGTCTCTCGACCAGCAGCATGTCGGACCCCGCGGAGTGCTGGCGTCGCCTGTGAAGTGTTGGCTTTTCCGTAGCGCAGCGGAACCAAGTTCGACCACGTGATGGCGCTCGGCGAATAGTGGTGCTGGAATAACTGGAGGCGGAGCGAGCGGCGCGCGGAAAACAGTGGCGCAACTCTGGCTCCCTGAAGCCTATACAGTCACTCTAGTGACAGCTTAGCAGTGAGTTTATCGCTATCACAAACCACGCCGAGGGAAACTAATCTATTACCAATCGCGTAGTCAACACCTGAAAAAAAATGTCACAGTTTCGCCCTAAGGGCGAAGCAATGAATGCGATAGCAACACAGCAATGTCATACGAAGTAAGGTGAGCGGCTTTGGTAGCAATATGAATTGTAGTAAACATGAGCTGATTAAGTAAGGAGGTGTGCTGCGGCGTAAGTAGACCGACATGACGAGAGACTCGATGACCACGAGAAGGCGCGTGTGAAACGGTGGTGTTGATGAGAAGCGCTTCCCGTGGGCAGCGCGTGCGAAGGGACACATCTGTAGCGCTGCACTGCCGATCCGGGCAGCATTGCATGTGTAGCGTGCGTTGGAAAATGTGGCCCGACTATTACTAACTGAATGAACAAGCGTAGTGTGAGCGCGCACAAACAAACATGAATAGCTCACACTGAATGACTGCAAACAACGACCGTCAAAACTCTGGCAGCAAGCGGATACGCCGCAGCGGCGAACGTACGTGCGGTCTATCGCTTCAACGGAAACTGAGCGCGAAAGGTCAGAGCCGTGTGGAGATAAGAGACGGTGCGAGCGAGCGACGATCGCGGTTGTTGGCAGCGTAGAAGTGCGCCCCCCCCCCCCCCCCCGCTCCCTCCGGCGCTGGCTTACCGCTTCCTTGCTTGCGCGTGGGAGAGATAAGAGACTGTGCGGACGAGCGACGAGCGCGGTTGTTGGCAGAGAAGTGCCCCCCCCCCCCCCCTGCTCCCTCCGGCGCTGGCTTTCCGCTTCCTTGCTTGCGCGTGGGAGATTGAGTGCGTTCGCTCTCCGTGATAGCGCGCGTCCCCGCACGCTTCCGCTGGGGCATACGGCGCGCGGCGAAGATTTTATCTATACGGAACCTCACGGCGACGGCGACGGCGACGCCGACGGCAGAAATCTGGTTGAAGTGTCCATATAATTGCTATCGCAATAAAAAGTCACAGGCCTGCGCGGCACACGCAGCACAGTCACAGCGTAAGCTGGGTGGAGCGGCTCAAGAGTAGCTTTAATTTGGGCACCACGCACAACAGGGTTTTCGCGGCAGTCTGTTCACCTTGTTTTGACGAGAACGATCTGAACTGCCCGCCCGGCGTCGACGGCGAACTACGGCTTGTAATGCTCTCTGCACACTAGTCTGCTGAGCCCGATCAAACCTTACAACTGCAACTTACATGTCGGGCGCGCTGCGTTTGCAGGCATATTAACTAGATAGCGCCAGCACACTAGCGGAGGCCCGGGTCGTCTGCCCATGCGCGCTTAATTGGGAGCGTTTTAGGGCATCTTTCCGCTACCCGATAGAAAGCACTTGCGTGGCTGAGTGAGTATCCGCCTCCCACGCAGCGGGCCTGGGTTCGATCCCGGCGGAGAGCTACTTTTTTTCGCATTTCGGGCGATGGCGATTACGCGGCGGCGGCGGCGGCCACGGCGGAAAACGAGGCGAACCAATACGGCTATTTTAATGAGCCCATAACAGCTTACGCTGTAAAAGACCAGCGTGAAAAATTCCAAGTGCAGCACACTTCGAAAGGCATGCTCGAGTGAAACGGTAGCACTGCTTCATCCTGCCGTGGGCGACAGTATTCCCATTATTTTTGCACAAACTTGTCAAAATATTTTGACATACTTGTGAACATCTTGATATCATTCCAACTGAACCTTGGTAGGTTTGTTAAAATTCTGTCCTAAGTCCAATATGTCATAGTACACGTGGAGCCCTTGCAAAGAGTCGGAGTCTCTGGAACAACGTGCTTTTTACTATCAAACCGTAGGTCTTAGTACCACTCCCACAGTTTCATCACGTTCAACAGCTCTCGTGGAAGTGAACGTGCTACCGGTGTGACGGATAACCTTGATATTATGCTGCTGCAGCTTGTTTATTCAGTGCGTGAGCTTATCCTTGGGCCCCGACATGTTCGGGACATTAGTCGCAGCTTAGTAGCCCAACAGAGCATAAACATTGCAGGTTTACTTGGTAGCCATGTCTATACAATTTGAATTTTATTCAGTCGATGTACGATCGAAAGTATGCACTACTGTAACGACGCCAAGTGACCCTTTCTCAGTGGTAGAGTAGTTGAGTAGCAAAGAGTTCAATGTTTAGGATTAGTATCTTGTCGCTCGAAGCCATCGATTCAGTGGAAATCTGCTGGCTTTCTGAAAGAGCCGAGGGGCGGTGCCTTATTGCGACGTGTACGTTTTCATCACACACTAGGCTAAACATCACACTGTAGGCCAGGCTAGTTTACCTGGCATTCAGAAATGCGTGAGGTTGGATTGGCTGGTTTGGTTTTATATCTTGGTTGATGGCAACACAGAAAAAAAAGCATCACACAGAAAGGAGGCAACTCTTAACGTCACCGTGTCTTGCTTTCCGTAATGTGTATTTTGCTGTGACGCAATAACCCATGATATACGTCGCGCAAATTCCGATAGTACTAGAGTTATTGCATTTCGCTGCGGCCATTCAAATATAGTTGGGGGGGGGGTAGCCTAAAGAAAGGAAATCACAATCCCTTACTCTCTGTGAGCGTGGATGACCAGCGAAGTTGTTTAGCGCGTGACCCAGTCGTGACAGATAATTCTGAACAAAGGTAGGAACACATTTATTATCTTGATCGCTGGTCAACCTGACGATAGGTACGCAAACATATATTCGGATCACGTTTGTTGTTATTATATCATTTCCATCATATTGTCGCGAAGAACGTATGCCGCGCCCGACCTTGAGGAATACCGAAACGGGTTTGAACGAGTGTGTGCACGTGTAAAGCGCGGTCGCTCCGCGCGCGGCTGTACTGGGGGGGAAAGGTCATGCCAGTTCACGGTCTATTGTTGCGACCATGTCTGCGTGGTCCCCAAAACTCTGGCCCCTATTGGAGCACGACGGCTTGCCTGATTGACGAATAGAGGCTTGCGTCTCCCACGGGTCCGCGGGCCCCGTGGATGCTGTGGAACCACATTTAAGGAAGGGGTTTTTGGTCATTTTGGGAGTGAGCAAGGACACAGCAGCCCACGGCGCCACTTCACCACGGGAGACCAGGCCGGTCAGGCAGGCCGTCGACGATCGGTATGACATCGTTTCATGTATAATATGTGTGTACAGTTTTTATGAGCTAAAGTTAATGCCAAGTTAAATAAATCTAGTTTCTTCAAACGTTACTTCTTGTCGTCGTACCTGCCGATCTGCACCTGCCGCTGCCAGAGCTCATCCCCCTTCATCGTCGTCTCCCTGGTGAGCTGATGCGTCCAAACACTAACTGCTGCGTCACTTCGCTACAAAGTGGTGGAGGTTGCTGGGTAGCGAAATCCACGCTCTATCATCATGGGCCGTGGTAACAAACCTCAGGAACCTACCTCTCAGAGCTCTACTATGACCGAAGCCCCTACTTTTATCGCTACCATGTCCGCCCCCCAAGTTAAACCTTTCGTCGGACCGCCAGTCTTTAGAGGCATACCGGAGGAATCAATCGCCGAGTGGCTGCTTTGCTACGAACATGTAGCCTCATTGAACAACTGGGATCAAGCAACGAAAGTTAAATTTTTGTATCTGGCATTGGACGGGGACGCAAAAAAGTGGCACACCACTCAAATTTTAACGGGTGCCCCTAATTCATGGGAAGAGTGGGCGACTCTCCTAAAAACGTCTTTTACGAGTCGTCACTCAGTCGAGATCGCCCATTTGCGACTGCAAAACAGGACCCAGCTGCCATCAGAGTCCCCTGAGCAATATTACTATGACGTTGTGCAGCTGTGCGCTAGAATTAACCCGTCCATGACTGAAGAGGAGCGGTTGCGGCACCTCATGCGCGGCCTGCGTCCGGACGTGCAGGAGAAAATTATCATCGCCAACCCGGACAGTTGCTCTGCATTTCTCCAAATTTTGCAGCGCATAAATCAGGCAGCTTTGATGGCGCATGCCTACCAGCCACAACCAATTAGAACCCATTTCTCTGCTGGTCCGCAATCGTGTTTCCCGTACGCCTCAACGCCTCCCGTTGGAGTGACACCCGCTGTAGCAGCAGTGCAGCCGCCTCCGACCTGTTACGCTACTTGCGCTGCGGCGGAGCGTCATTGCCCGCGAGAAACCACAGACCGCGACAGGGACCTAAAGGCGATCGCGGATTCCATAGCCTCGTTATCCGACCGCCTGAAGGCTATTGAAGAAGACGTACGTCGCCCTCCTGTGCCTTGGCCAGCGAGAAATTCCCGTGCCGACGACGGGCGTCCACGATGCCAGCTGTGCCGCCGCATCGGCCACGTCGCGCACCAGTGCTGGACGCGGTTTCGAGATGACAGAAACCAACAGAGAGAGCCCAACGATAATCAGGGTGGGCGTCCTAACCCTTCGGGAAACGAGAACGGCCGGGCCTAGGGGGCCAGCCCGGCCGCCCCGTGTGCACTATGTCAGAAAGTCAGCTCATAGCAGTGCCCATACGAGCAAACGGCACCGACACAAAACTCGTGATCGATACTGGCTCGTCGGTAAATGTCATCTCGTCACATTTCGCTGAAAAAATTGGTGCTTCATCGAAATCAAGAAAAGACGTTTTCATCAGAGGAATTGGCGGAAGCTTGCTCTCCCCCCAAGGCGAAGCTGAAATAACTCTTGATCTTGAAACCACGCGTATTCAAGAAAAGTTTTTAATTGTCCGGGACTGTCCCTACGAGCTATTAGGTGGCCTCCCGTTTTGTCGAGCAGTGCGGCTTCTTATAGATTTCTCCAACAGGGAGCTCCAACTCAACGGTGAATCTCTGAGGTTGCATTTAAACTCGAGCACCCTCGCGCACAATGATGTACTTAGTGCGCGGTGCCACGAGCACATTCGCATTGAACCTCGCACTGAAATCGCTGTCCAAGTAAAAATCGCAAGGGACGGAGTCCATCTCGTGGAACCAAACAACACGCTAAGAAATGGACTTCAGGTTGCACGTACCGTGACCAAGATCGTGCAAGGGACAGGTGTGATTCGAGTCGCGAATCCCACCATGTCGCCAGTAAATTTGCTCAGCGGAACAAAGCTTGGATGGGCCACTTCTATCCACAACCCACAATTGGCAGTCATCGCGCCCGAGGACACGCAAGTCTCTCAGGATTTTGACGTGGAGACTGGGGATCACCTGCGTCCGCATGAAAGGGGTGAGCTGCTTTCGCTCATTGACAGGTTCCGTCATCTATTCACTGGCGAAGACAACCCCATTCGGCAGACGCATGTGACAGAACATGTTATCGACACAGGCGATTCTAGACCAATTCATCAGCATCCCTACCGTCACTCTCCTTTTGAAAGGAAACTGATAGAGAAGCAAGTAGAGGAGATGCTGCGCGATGGGATAATTAGGGAATCTCGCAGTCCCTGGTCATCGCCTGTTGTCCTCGTAAAAAAGCCAAACGGAACATGGCGTTTCTGTGTCGACTTCCGAAGAGTGAATGAAGTCACCAAGAAAGATGTACATCCACTGCCACGTATTGATGACATTCTCGACGTGTTACAGGGGTCAAAATACTTTACTACACTTGATCTTACATCGGGCTATTGGCAAGTAAAAATCAAGGAGGAAGATAAGTTAAAGACCGCGTTTGCCTGCGGGCCCGGGCTGTACGAGTTCAACGTTGTTCCTTTTGGCTTATGTAACGCCCCGGCCACGTTTCAGAGAATGATTAACAAAGTACTCAGTGGTCTGCTCTGGAAGGTGTGCTTGGCTTACTTGGACGACATCGTCATTTTTTCTAAGACCATGACCACTCATTTGCAAGATCTGGAAAGCGTGTTCTCGGCCTTGGACGCGGCGAACTTGCGGCTGAAGCCGGAAAAGTGCAGCTTCGCTCGCCAGGAGATTAAGTACCTCGGTCACATTCTCACTGGTGAAAGCATCCGACCGGACCCGGACAAGGTGGCCGCGATTGAAAAATTTTCCCCACCCAAAAACAAGAAAGGTGTACAGAGCTTTCTCGGAATCTGCAACTACTACCGGCGATTTATCAAGGATTTTTCTCGTATTTCTCGGCCACTTACTAACCTAACAAAAAAGGATGCCCCTTTCGTCTGGGATGCGGCCTGCGAAGCGGCTATGCAATCCCTCAAAGAGAAGCTGATCACGGCGCCCGTTTTGCGTCAGTTTGAACCGGGCAAGCCGATAGAGGTGCACACTGATGCCTGTGATTACGGGATTGGTGCCGTACTTGTCCAGAAAATCGGATCCCAAGAGCAAGTCATTGCCTATGCTAGCCGCCACCTTAATAAGGCTGAGATGAACTACAGCACAACCGAGAAGGAATGTCTTGCTGTCGTGTACGCCTGTGGACAATTTCGTCCGTACATTTTTGGATCTAAGTTCACAGTCGTGACCGACCAAGCTAGCTTGGCCTGGCTAATGAAAGTGAGGAATCCAAATGGTCGCCTTATGCGATGGTCTCTGCTGCTTCAGGAGTTTGACATAACCTTGCGACATCGTCCTGGCCTAAAGAATGGAAATGCCGACACGCTTTCCCGCCTTCCTCATGATCCCGCACCCGCAAGCGAAGAAAGCCCCTTACCGTTGCTCGTGCTGAATCATGTGGACGTTGGGGAAAAGCAGAGGGAAGATTCGTGGATGAAAGAAGTGATACAGCACCTAGAGCAGCCGAGTGCGCCCGTTGTCCGAAAAACGAAAAGAACGGCACGGAGCTTTCGGTTGATCGATGGTGTGTTGTACCGAAGAGCGAAAGGTTTTCAAGAAGATCGCGCGGCGCTCGTAGTCCCCAAGTGTTTGAGATCGGAAGTTCTAAAGCAATGCCATGACGACCCCACGGCAGGCCACCTCGGTGTCAAGCGCACATGGGAGAAAATTCGCAGCCGCTATTTCTGGCCAAAGATGTTTTGCCACGTCAGCAAGTATGTTCTCTCCTGCCCTGACTGCCAGACTCGAAAGCTACCACCCGGAAAGCCGCTTGGTTTTCTCCAGCCGATCCCACCTGCAGGTCGACCTTTCCAACAAGTGGGCATGGATTTTCTAGGCCCTTTCACAAAAAGTAAAGCAGGAAACCGCTACATCCTCGTGATTACCGACTACCACACGAAATGGGTCGAGGCTGTCGCGTGCCCAACGGCTACCGCTACGGAAGCAGCTAAAGCCTTCGTCGGGCAAATTGTCTTACGTCATGGGGCCCCAGAAAAAGTTATAAGTGATCGGGGACAGCATTTCGTCGCTAACCTGACTGAAGAAATTTTTCAACTCGTGGGTAGCGAACATGCCACTACTACAGCGTACCACCCACAAGCCAACGGCTTATGCGAACGCTTCAACCGCACGTTGGCCGATATGCTGAGCATGTACGTTTCTTCTCATCATCGTGACTGGGACGAATTTCTTCCGTATGTGCTTTTTGCCTACAATTCTTCCACCCACGAGACAACTGGATTCACCCCGTTCTTTCTCCTTCACGGACATGAGCCAGCGCTTCCTATAGATGTAGGGCTGGGCGCGCAACGCGGTTTCGACTGCACGCTGGACGCCAGGAAAGTGGCCCGCCGGCTTCAGCGTGCTCGCGAATTAGTGAACGAACGAGAGAGGCGTCAGCAAGAAAAAAACAAACGCAGCTATGACGCTAAACGGCGTGGTGCAGTCTACCATGCGGGGGATTTGGTGCACTTGTGGACTCCCTTCAGAGCTCGGGGAAAGACGACAAAGCTCCTTCACCGATACCATGGGCCTTTCCGCCTTGTTAGGCGAGTCGGCGAGAACAACTGGGAGGTCGTGGATCGAACTGGCAAAAAGCGCGACGTTGTGAATGTTGCGCGATTAAAACCTTGCCACGTGCGACAGGGTTCCGATGATGAGGACGCAGACGACGAGTCTGTTGACGGACATCCAGAGGAGGTGTGTGACCCACATGGTGATGTGCGCGAGTGCTATTCAAGTGATGATGTGCGTGAGTGCGACTTAAGTGGTGGTGTGCGTGAGTGCGGTCCACGTAGTGATCGGAAGCTTGACTCGTGTGATCGTGTGTGCGAGACAGAGACCAACGACAAGGTGCCCGTAGTCGAAAGCTCGGACGCTGGGACTGAACTTTACTCCGACTGGAGGACATTTCTCAACGAGGCCGAACCTACAACCATCGCTGCTTACGACACAGATACTGATGTATATTACAGCACCAGTGAATAGAACTTTAGTGTTAATTTTTGTGTGTCGCGATCGCTCGCGGTTTTTTACATTTTTTGTTAAAACGCGCTTGTTCATTTCTGTTTTTATTTTTCCATTACTTCTTATAACCCCTCATGTATGTGTTTAATTTCTAGAGTCATAATTTCTTTTCAAGTTCGAAGTGCTCTGTAGAGACGAGTGGGACACTCTTTTTCGTAGGGGGAAGGTGTCGCGAAGAACGTATGCCGCGCCCGACCTTGAGGAATACCGAAACGGGTTTGAACGAGTGTGTGCACGTGTAAAGCGCGGTCGCTCCGCGCGCGGCTGTACGGGGGGGGAAAGGTCATGCCAGTTCACGGTCTATTGTTGCGACCATGTCTGCGTGGTCCCCAAAACTCTGGCCCCTATTGGAGCACGACGGCTTGCCTGATTGACGAATAGAGGCTTGCGTCTCCCACGGGTCCGCGGGCCCCGTGGATGCTGTGGAACCACATTTAAGGAAGGGGTTTTTGGTCATTTTGGGAGTGAGCAAGGACACAGCAGCCCACGGCGCCACTTCACCACGGGAGACCAGGCCGGTCAGGCAGGCCGTCGACGATCGGTATGACATCGTTTCATGTATAATATGTGTGTACAGTTTTTATGAGCTAAAGTTAATGCCAAGTTAAATAAATCTAGTTTCTTCAAACGTTACTTCTTGTCGTCGTACCTGCCGATCTGCACCTGCCGCTGCCAGAGCTCATCCCCCTTCATCGTCGTCTCCCTGGTGAGCTGATGCGTCCAAACACTAACTGCTGCGTCACTTCGCTACAATATTCGCGTATAGTTCGAACTCCCGAGGAGGAGCGCACCTACGAAGAGCAACAGTAGGAACAGAGACGAGCATGTAACCGCCGCCCCGAAGAGCCGGAGGTAGCTAAACACGCGTGACGTTTCGACGGCAGCGCCACCACGGGAGAGTGGAAGGAAAGCAAACTAGATGCGCAAGCTCTTCGAACGCCGACAAAGAGGGGGTGGTGGGAACGCAGAGATGACCGACGCTGGTCGGCCTTCTGGGCTAAGATTTTTAGTTTACACTCTTTACAGGTTTAACATTTTACATTACTAACAATACTAACTACAGGTTTTTACATTGGTTTATATAACCCTATCATTATGGTGTTTGTCAATAGCACAATAAAAAAAATTCTGTTCTTACCCTTGTGCCTGGGACCTCTCTGGGTGCTAAGCATATTTTTATTTTTTTATTTTTACGATTCACGAGTGGAATTAGTTGGATGCTAGTATTGTCGATCTTCCCACAAATATGTTTTTCTCTTTCTTGCGATATGTATGCGTCAGTTGAATGTTCAAGTGACAGCTGTGCCTGTCTGCTTCCTTATTTTGAGGAAAGCATGGTTGCGCGAACAGGAAAAGGAAGACTTGGAAAGAAAAGTAGGAAACGATAGGTCAGGCACTGAACTTCAACTGTTTTATTCTAACAGCAGAGCAGGAGGGATTCAACAAATGCGCATGTGTCTGTCAGTGTCGTCTAAGGTGATTACAGTGACGTTGTAAAACCGAAAAAGACATATCACTAATACAACTCATGCCTCGCTCTTTTATGTGATAGGCCTCCAAAAGTTCTCTAGTTAGCGTATCACCACTCTTGCCAATTATCTTAATGTCACGCAGTAGTGGCTCACATAAGCCGGCCAAGCAAACCATGCAATGCGCAGGTAAGTGCACATTACCTTTGTTCATGATTGACAATTCATGCTCCCATGCCCGGTCATTGACAAATCTCCCCATTTGGCCCGCGTAGGACTTTCCACATTTCAGCGTTATCTCATATACAACGCCAGTCGCACACTTCACGCAAGGTCTGGTGCGGTTTTTCTGGCATCCTGACTTTTTGTCAACGCGGCTAATGCGCGGACACAGTCCAGTCAACTTGCGTGGCGTCGAGAAAACAACAGGTACACCAATCCTACAAGGTCGATCCACATAGGTCGCGAAGCTTCGGGCGAAAAGCGGTTCAGAACAAATTGTCATCAGCCAGGGTGGATGACAATTTCACCACCAGTTTTTATTGCGATAGCAATTATATGGACACTTCAACCGGATTTCTGCCGTCGGCGTCGCCGTCGCCGTCGCCGTAGCCGTCGCCGTCGCCGTTGTCGTCGCCGTCGCCGTGAGGTTCCGTATAGATAAAATCTTCACCGCGCGCCGTATGCCCGAGCGCAAGCGTGCTGGGACGCACGCTATCACGGAGAGCGAACGCACTCAATCCCCCACGCGCAAGCAACGAAGCGGGAAGCCAGCGCCGGAGGGAGCGTGGGGGGGGGGGGGGGGGGCACTTCTACTGTGCCAACAACCGCGCTCGTCGCTCGGCCGCACGGTCTCTTATCTCTCCCGCGCGCAAGCAAGGAAGCGGGATGCCAGCGCCGGAGGAAGCGGGGGGGGGGGGGGGGGGGGGGGGGGGGGGGGCGCACTTTTCTTCTGCCAACAACCGCGCTCGTCGCTCGCCGCACCGTCTCTTATCTCCACACGGCTCTGACCTTTATGAGCCGTGCATTCGCGGCTCAGTTCCTGTTGAAGCGATAGACCGCACGTACCTTCGCCCGCAGCGGCGTATGCTTGCTGCCAGCGTTTTGACAGTCGTTGTCTGCAGTCATTCAGTGTGATCTCTTCATGTTTGTGCGCGCTCACACCACGCTTGTTCATTCAGTTAGTAATAGTCGGGCCACATTTTCCAACGCACGCTACACATGTAATGCTGCCCGGATCGGCAGTGCAGCGCTACAGGTGTGTCCCTTCGCACGCGCGCTGCCCACGGGAAGCGCTTCTCATCAACACCATCGTTTCACACGCGCCTTCTCGTGGTCATCGAGTCTCTCTTCATGTCGGTCTACTTACGCCGCAGCACACCTGCTTACTTAATCAGCTCATGTTTACTACAATTCATACTGTTACCAAAGCCGCTCACCTTACTTCGTATGACATTGCTGTGTTGCTATCGCATTCATTGCTTCGCCCTTAGGGCGAAACTGTGACATTTTTTTTTCTCATGGGTAGAGATGTCCCCTGGCTTGGTGCTCGGCTGTCGTGGGGGTCCACATCTCGAAAGAGGGGCCAATAGAGATTTCAGCTCTTGTCTCTGGGCGCCGCTTGTCCAACCACAGACGGCTTTGTAGACGAGCATCCGCCGCGGCTTTGGGAGGCAAGTGCTGCCGCCGGGTACCTACCGGTAAAATAGGTGCAAGCGCGCTCCCGGCCTGGTGCTCGGCCATTATGGGACCTGAACGCTTGGAAAGGGGTGCTTGACCTCAACCCGAAGCTGCGCCCACCTCAATACCCACTGAACACACATTGGTCTAGAAGCCGTCTTCAAGACGTCTTGACAAGATAAGCAAGACGTCTTCAAAACCATTTTAAACGTTGACAGGACGTCTTGGAGACGTTCTGGCAAGATATTAAGACTTCTTGAAGACATCTTACCAAGATTTTGTCGGACGTCTTAAAACGTTCTGTAGCCGTCTCTAAGACCGTCCAATGCACCGCCAAATTTGGGATATCAGACGTCTTGCAAGACATCTGGTAGACGTCTTAAAGACGGCTAGAAAGCGTCTTGCAAGACATCTTGCGAACGTTTTGAAAACGGCTACAAAACGTTCTGCTGGACGTTTTGAGGATGTCTTGAAAACGTTTTTAAATGCTTTGAACATCTACTTGCCAACTAAGGCATGACCTTTTCTAGCCGTTCGTATTTAGCTAATTAAGCCCTAAATTGGTTTACAGTATTTACAAAAGATAGTGAGTGTAAATATACTTAGTCTAAAGTGCACAGGACGTGAAATCTGAACACGACGTAGGTTATTTCAACACAATGTATTCCATAAAGTTACCAAGTCTTCCCGTTGTGGAAAAAAAGTGAAGAAACAAATAAGGAATAAACACGGTGACTGTCAATATATACATACTATATTAAGTACAACGGATTTGAACTCTCTAAACTTTAGTTCAACACGTAATCTATTGTGAGCTAGGGGAAGCACTAGCATACTTTAAAGTCTCTAGAAGCTGAAATTACATCATATTACAATCGAGATGGTCTGTCTCCTTCCGATGTCAACTATCCAACGAAATGTTGCGTAGCTTCAGTGATCTTGCTAGACACGGCATACATTGCTCATTATGGTCCGGGAAGACCCAATATAATTTTACGTACGTTGTCAACACTGATCTAGATTTGCAGATGGAATAATATCAAAGACTCCTGCAACACTATTACAGAATTTTTCCTTGCATGGATGTTTGACACACTCAAGAATTTAGATACACCAAACACCCTTCCATTATAGCATTAATTATAAAGGAATTGAGTGTCTCCTTGTTATCTGCTACATAGAGAAATCAATGAGGATGTTCGTATTCTTTGCAATATTGAAAAAAGGTTGGCTTTACCGACAGTACCAATCCCTATGGCCCATTTCTTACAACCTACCATAGCAACACTGAAACATTGGCAAAGCCACAAAAGCGATAAACAAGTGTCAAAGCCACGTAGGCTTAACATAAAGCAAGATTGTTCACACAAATAAATTGCTAAAGTGGTCAATGGTTTGAAAGAATTTTTAATAAATCAGTAACATGCCACTACATAAGCAAAATGTTTCTAATGCACTTCCTAGAGTTTTGCATTGTGGCTGTCTGTTATAATTGGTCACTTCACAATTCAGGGAACTGGCTTAGACATTTCCACAGGCTGATGATGCACCCGCAGAAAATTTAGCGCGTTCTAATGATGCTTGGCCTCAGATTTTGCACCTGCAATTAGAAGGTAAGACAAAAGATTAACAAATATGTTACAGTGAAACAGGATATAACAAATTACTGTATACAACAAAATGACGTTCCCGCTGAAATCACCGAAGAGATGAATGTTTTTATAACCTCGTTTCAACGAAGTAAAATTATCCTGCCAATAGATACACCAAACTTCAGTTTTCTCCGAAAAAAGAAATGCCCGACCCTTGCAGGCTCGCTTCTGCTTTCCGCAGGGTAGAGCACACAGTCCTTGCCGATGTTTAAAACGTTTACGTATTTGCGTTGAATCCACCGTTCAACACTGGCCCTTGTCACCACTACGCGTAGGTGCGCATAAGCAGACTCTAGATCGCCGTGGCAATTCCTCTCACTGCGGCACCGCGCAGGCTAGTTAGTGCAGCTATAGGCGAGGCCTCAGAGATTGCGCCGGTGCAATTTCAGAGGCCACGCCTCCCTGTGTGTACCACGTGCTGCTCGCACATGACGAGCATTGTTGGTGTCGCAGCGTGCAACCTATTCAACCGTCACCGTTTCAGCGGTTTCGCGATGCTGGAGACGACCCAAATAAAAGCGGTAACGAAAGATCATCACATTGAAACAGAAGGCAGCTATCGTAAAGGCAATCGTGTCAGATGCTAAGAAGTGGTGTGTTAAGGACACCGAAGTTTCTTTTGCTGTTTCATCAGAAGTTCAGCGAGCACGTGGCCATGTAGTGGTTCTGCTGGCCGAAAAGCCGTCTTCTTCTATACAAGTTGAAATTTGTGCGCGACATTGCGCATGTATTGCAGTGAACGGCAGTAATGAATATAATGACGTAATTTTGGCTCCCCCTTGGGCTTCGCTATAAAAAGATTTTATTGCATATGACTGGTAAGAGTTCCGACTCATTTATACCGCAGCCTTGTTTGGAAACACTAACTGTTAGAAATCCGACCTAGGTATCTTCCGTATGCAGATGCAACAATGCCATCGCTGCAATTCGGCCTTATCTGTAGCCCCGGTAGCAAGCTCCCGATATACTACCGTGAAATCCGGATTCTTGGCGATAACAACATCCTTGTCCAAGAAGGCCAGTGCCATGGTTGGAGGTTGCCACGTCATCCACAACTACATCGCAAGCGACATTTTTCGTTTTCAAATCATACACATGCTGCAAGCCCTTTTTCGAAATTGCATCTTTTGTGGATTTAAATGTAGTAGCAGTTTGCGCCGAAAAACAATTCTACACCATGTCCTTCACATGTACCAGTTCCTGATGCAACGTGCAGGCAGGAACATATATGCGCCGCGCGTCATAGGTTTTCAGAAAACGTGACAAGGCCTCCTCTTGGGACATGTTGAATGGCAGCGTCGACTCAAGGACGCGCGGCCAAGCGAGGTCACTGGTCAACTTGAACGATGTTCTACGCAACGAAACACTTCCGGGGTAACCGCACTCAGAATGTTCGCGACGTAATTTGAGCCAGGCGCGTAGCCCGGATATTTTTTTCAGGGGTCGGGTTGGGGGAGCTAAAGCACTGCGATCGTCCTGACTGTGGTGCTTCGTTCTTTTAAGCTCCCAGGCGTCGGAGAAGCGTTGAGACGCGAATGCCCATAATAGCCGCACGTTCGAAGGATACGCGCCTTTGTTAATATAGGCGACGTGCCAGGCACAAAAGGGAGCAGGGCGCCGGCCGTAAAGAAATAGACAAAATTAGGAGAGGGGGAGGGGCGGAAGCCCGGTCACCCACCCCCACCTGATACGCCACTGCCCTGAGCGTTCTGATTTAGAGCAAATTTGCCGGGATCGCCGTAAAATTTTTGCTTTAAATCCTCGCGACCAGATTTCTGACAATGACTTGCACAGATTACGTCCGAGTGAGCATAACCGGAAATGTTCATTCGTTCCATGAAATATCGTTGAGGCCTGCCCCATTGCCCGCCACGCGCGCCCTCGAGCTCGCACGACCCTCGCCTATGTCACTTGAGTGAGCAAGGCCATCGCAATTGTTCTGAAACCCTATGAAGTCAATGTCCCACGTTTAGGCCCGCTAGTTGCAGCATGAACAGGCAGATGTGAAGATTCAGAAGATATGTTCCAAGCATTGTATACAGAACAGCCTGCGCGAATCGCGACTATCTTTACATCAGCGAAAGCAGTCTCTCTGAAACCGCTTGAAGCAAGAAATTATGTCAAAGAGATGAATTAGAATGAATCAGAAGTGAAGAAACAATGTCGTTTACATTGCAGTTGCGGAGCACGTGGCAGGCTGAATATGCCACCGACGAGAAAAGGCTTCTATCATTGCTAAAGAAACTGGATTTGAAAAGAGTTTCCCGAATACCTTGCTATCCAGACTACAGAAAACTACAGAAGAAAAAAAAAAAACGCTGTATCGCAACGATGGCAATATCCTGCCTGCAGACGCAGAATGCCGTCGTTTCGAGCAGTTCGTGTTTTGATCAAGGCTTCCGTACGTCAAATTCTTATTAGCACTTTTTGATCGGCGTCCTTTGTTTTTTTTTTTCTTCTTGTAACATGAACTCCAGAACCAAGAGAAAACATAAGCCAGATGCAGCATTGAATTTGAACTGATTATCCTAGCTGTTGCAAAGTATGCAAGTCAATGTGAGCAAAATTCTACGTATTAATCATTCTTGTGGTTTAAATTAGGACTGATAGATTTGTCAATAACCAAGTGAAGAAGCATAAAAAAAATTCGGTCGAAACTAGCAGTTAATGAGGACACAAAAATGCCTATGCCGCACATACAGGCCACACTTAGAATTTATTTATTTAAAGGCGCAAACGATTTGACATTGCATCCGTGTGTTATTCTTAAGGCCAACATCTTGTTCTGTCATTACTGAGGCCTCAATGGCGTATTCACTTTCTTCTGTCATCCTCGCCTCAGTCATCATCCTCGCCGCGGCTCAACCTACTTAGCGGTTGGTTCAGCTTACCGGTAACAACATACTCAATTAAAATGACAATTACATGACAAGCGCCATAGGCTAGTCATATCACTACTTCAAACCATTAAGTTATTAAGCACCTGGAATAGCATGTCAGGCGAATAGCCAGGCTACCATCTCCAGCATTTCATTAAACAATGTTTCTCTCTCTCTCTCTATGTGACACAGAAAGCAGCTTAATAACGTAATGGTTTGAGGCATGTGATATGACTGGACCATTGCACTTGCCTAAGTGCTATCTGCCACATGCAATGTTTTTTTTTTTAATTTGGATCAGTTTAAAAAAAATAAAACCTTGTAGAATGAGAACATACGGTATGTTCTCATTCTACATGGTCCTTTTTATTTCAGCTGAACTAAATTTTAAGAACATGTGGCAGATAGCACAATTGTGCTGTCCAAATTGTTCTAAATTACTCGATGAGGCGGCCTATTACTTCTACGAAAAATCTAAACTTTTAATTGAACAATTGACAGTTACAATAAAGAACTTTTATTGATTACCTCACTGCACATATTTTAATCGTAGCTAGTGATTATGCCAGGCATATCGACTTGGAACAAATTCTGAGGATGGCAACGGTTTCGATATATGCAGTATCAAACTTGCAGTAAAAATGCACAGTTTTTAAACTTAATTTTTAAGAAAAGGCTGATTCATACATTGAAGCACACACTAACTGGAACGCCAATGCATTTCGGTGGACACATTCAAAATTATTATATCGACACTAGCGTAGTCCTCAAATCTCGTTCTAAGTCGATATGCATTTCATACCCACTAACTACAATGCGTAGATTAAAATATGCGCTGCAAAGTAGTTAGTGTTTATTAGCGCAATTAAGTAAATTATTCGAAAAGCATATTGATTTCTCGTAACGTAATGGCCGCCTTATCGAGTAATTTTGATCAAGGGTTATAATTGTGCTATCTGCCACAGGCATTTTTTTTTAATTGTTGCCGCTAAAAAAAAGACACCATGTATATGAACACATAATCCGCTCTGGAACAATAATGCGGCCTGACTTGTAACTATATTTCCGCATGTCTATGGAACAATAGGAATAAGAAATGACCTTTTCAGCGGTGCAAATAATTAGTCTTGCGACAAAGGCCCATCGTTGTGCGCATCACAGGAAACCACTCTCTCATGCATCGGTCTGTTTACCAGCGCTTCAGCTTGCTGATACAACGCTGCAAGTGTCTAAGTTTGCTCAACGCTTGACGCTACGCGCGAGTAGATTATGAGTTGAGGTTATAACTTGCAGCACAAACGCCGATGCGAATTAATTTAAGCCACGCACAGTTACTGGGTTAAATTGATAGTGCGAAAGAAAATTATGCGCAAAACGGCGTGTTCCTGAGTCTGCATCCATGAGCAGGCACCCACAAAGTCGCAATATTTTAGAAGTGCCAACCAGCAATCAATAGATTCGAAACGTGGGTCACTGTAGCTCGACCGAATTCATATTACAAGTTACATTACCGTCACTAAACGGAAATCAAAATAATAAAACAGGTGGCCCACACGCAAACAGTACAATACGAGTTGAAACGTAACACATTGCAAGCAAGCGCAGTAACACGCAACAGCAAGCGCGCGATTTTACGCAAGAACAATGGGGATCAAGATTCCAGGCGGGAATATTTTTGAACGGCGCTACCGCGCCAGCCAGGAATTGAATAACAATAAACATGCCAAACAAATTATGTCGGCTACGCAAGTTTGCCTGATCGCGTTCGTGATCGCCAACAATGCGGGAATGGTGGGCAGAAGCAGCGTTCTGTATCGCCAAACGAGCGACGCTAGTTGAAGCCCTAAAGTTTCGGCATGCCTACAGCAGCAGCTGTGATAAACCTGTCATGAGTATTTGACTCTCCTTAACGTTCAAAAATTATGGGGTTTTACGCGCCAGTACCACGATCTGCATTATGAGGCACGCCAAATTGAGGAATTGCGGAATAATTTATACCACCTGGGAATCGTTAGCGTGCACCTAAACCTAAGTACACGGGTGTTTTAGCATTTCGCCCCCACAGGGACACTAACTGTCCCGAACGCATTCCACGGACCATGGATGACTGCAATATAATAAGGAATTAAATTTGTCAGTGCAGCGCTATATCTCGCACGTTGTCAGTATCATCGAGGAAAACACGAAAACGCGTCATGAAAGTTATTCACAAATGGATATTCGCAAGCATTATTTGATCTGTGACAAACATGTATCAACGTTTAATTCAAGAAAGCGGCAAGCTCACAGTATACTTTTCGAACGCATCGAGCAAACGTGGCATGCCCATACAAAGGGCATTTGGGGGTAACAATTCCCAGAAATAAGGCACTTTCGTGCGGTACTCACTTTTTTTATCCGTATCGACGAGGCAGGATCCGCTTTCCGAGTCAAAGAAGCGACGCCGCGTACTCCGAGGGTCAGCAACGGTCCTTGGTTAACGCATCGTAGACACAAAATGGAGAGCACGCTCTGCTAGATTTCAAAGAGAAAATAGTTGCAGTGGCTTAGCTCGGCTATGCCAGGATATACGTAGCGTTAGCAAAGGTTCTGCTGATTATTCTTAGCTTTCCTGGTTGTCTCCTACGCTCAACCGCTAATTGCCAGGCAACTACTTCGGGATCCGATGAGTCAAGCTTCTCCGTTCTTCTGCGCTGTTGAGCAGCATTTGCGCTCTCCTTCTCCATGGCTATACCACACTGGCAACGCCAGTCAGAAGCGCAGCGGCTCCAGCGCAGTGTCAGACGCGACTGCACCGCGAGCGAGCGCCGGCGCCAGTGCGTCTACCACGGCTACGACGTCACTCCTCTGGAATGCGCAGACCGGCGGCGGTGAGTCGCGCGCGGCGGCGGCGGAGTGCGCGAGAGGTGCCGGCTCCGGGCTCCGGTGCGCAAGCCGTGTGACATCACTGATCCTTGCGCATGCGCAGCACGGCTCTTTATGTGCCGCGCGAAACGGGCTTGGCTAGGCCAGTGTAGCTAACGCTACAAATAAGGACGAGAACCGACTTGCCCGAGCAACCGGCGCCGCTCCCGCCGTGAAAGATGTGAAAGGGGAAAGATTCGAAGGGCAGGTCGTGAGAGAGAACGGCAAAGTGAGGTTGGAGGCGTCGAGAGAGAGTGGTTGTGAAGAGGCAACGGCGCTATGCAGCCAGGGCCGTCGGGCATGGGGGGAGGTACAAAATTCCAATCTCATCCTCCTTCCATGTCTGCCAGTCACGGCGCCGTTAGCCTTTCGTTAGCATGGAGACAGGAAACTCCGGAAACGCGCTCGTGTAGAGCGCGCGCACTGAAATGCGCAATGCTTGCAGCGTTAGCTCCGGATAGTTAGGAATGGTGAAATCGACATTCTCAGGAATCGCTACACCGATTTCGATGACGTTTTTTGCATTTAAAATAAAATGTAAAATCAAGTATGGGCTGGAAGCAGATGTTGATTTAATGTCGGCGCTGTCTTTCGAAAGAGTCTCGAAAATTGGAAAGTGTCAAGTTTAAAACTCTGCGACATAGCAATACTAAACAATATCGCAATTTTGTAATGCGCACCTAAGAACACGTCCAAAGCAGACAGAGTAGATTCAGTATACGCGGCTCTGAAAGATACCGCGAATTATCGAAGGTGTTTTATGTTGGGCAAAGCCCTTGTAAACGTTGTGAGAAGTGCACGTGGACTACAAACTTACTTCGAAAGCAAATTTCCGCGCCTTAAGCGCTCCAATCTAGGTAGACGCTGGCATAATACCCCCCCCCCCCCGCCATGCATCGGCTGTATATGGCTGCACTGAGCTGCTGGCCAACCGTGCGCAGTCCTGGTGACTGCAATATCGGTTTTGGTGCAGTGTTACGAGTTTTTAAGTGCGCGCTTCTATTGTGAAAAATATTCCAAGTAAATATACAAAGCAAGGTCATTCAAAACATTTCAAATATGTCGCAAATAAACGTTGCAGTATTAAAATTTTGGGCAAAGCTTACTACAATATGTGGTGCACTTCTAAAATCGCCGTGCGGTACGTGGTTGCAATAATTGGGCAAAACGAACACGTCTAGACGAAATGCCATGATATGCTGCTCTCCCCCCAACGTGCACATCATTATTTATAGCGCCAGTTTTAGCTATAGCTTTTGAGCGTATATAGGTATTTAATTTGAAAGAGCGATGAAATGAACGATTCTCTCACAACTTCGGAGTACACGATGGTGAAAAGTGTAATAAGAAATTGATGAAGTTGCGATACTATAGTTTTTTTTACTACTGGATTGAACAGCTGACAGCGGAATTTTGATGCAGCTCAATGTGCAGATTGCCGTAGGAGCTAAAAACTGTCAAATAACGCGCTGGCGGGGAGGTTGAACTAGCATCGTGCGAAAAACGCCCATTGTGGCAGCCTGCAGAAAACCGCACAGGTTTGTGTGCAGGTCGATCTTCTGCCACAAAATATATCATCGGACTCACCTGTTCATCTATCTGAAATTAACGCTCACACTAAATTTGCGCCGCTGCTCAGCGTAGGCACACGTTTTTCTGTTACCCGCCACGGTAGGTAAGTGGCTATAGCATCGCGCTGCTCAGCTAGAGATCGCGGGTACGACAGGACCGAAACGCAACAACGATCGTGTACTTAGATTGATGTGCATCTTAAGAACCCAGGTGGTCAGAATTAATCCGGAGTCTCCACCTACGGTCTGCTTCATATTTTAGGCACGTACAACCCTTGAATTTATTTTTCACTTTTTCAGTTTCCTCAATTAACGTGGCTAAAGGCCTTAGGTCTTGCATGTATGCTGCCTTCAATCTAGCACATTTTTACGTTTGCTTCATGTTTTTTTTTCTTCGTGAAATACGTATAGACGCTACGACCGGACGTACAGCGCAGCCAATGGAATTGTACACCTTACAGGATGGTAATATGACAACCAAAGGAAAGGCAGTGCATGTACATGTTTTTAAGTACAGACTGCGTGGCCAGTATGGGTGCTAAATATATAACAACCGTATAAAGCAGCGGAAAGAACTGAAATGCATATTGTATACATATACCTGGATAAGGATCCGCACAGATATCTTCGAGACGTTTTTACAAATCTTTTTGTAGCCGTCTTAGCAAGATGATAGCTTAAAACAGCTTAACAAGACACCTTCAAGTTGTCCCTCGCGAGACATCTTCAAGACGTACATATAAAGACTCTTGTAGCCATCTTGAATAGTTGTAGACGTTCTAGTTTATTTTGGCTGGTCCAAGACGGCTACAAAACGTCTTGTGTTCAGTGGGAGTACAGGATTTAAATTCGCTTCCAGTCAACCCCCCCCCCCCAAAAAAAAACAATTTCCCTCAAAACAAAGAGTTTTGAGATAAATTCATAACCTCGGGGCACAAACATAAAGTAATATTCCTCTTTCGTGCATGCTTAAGCGGCAGTCAACCTTGTCTTACACTGGAAAATACTACGTGTTAACGTCGCTGTTAACTCGGAGAGCCATACCCTAGTTAATCACCGTACGCACACTTTTTAATATTCATTCACTTTCTCTCCCCTGCAGACATCTTAGGTGGTGAGCCCAGCTACATCACCAGAGCAACCGCTCCACCACTGGAATGAAGCGCTGTGAGCGACGCCATTGGAATGAAGCGCGGTGAGCGATAAAACCTGTACTCGAAGCTACTGAAGCAGCAGACATCGAAGGTGATGTGAGTGCAGAATAAGTAATCAGTTTCTCACCGATTGGCTACCACCTTCTTTATCGCAACCTGGTCCTTCCTTTAGATATCCGCATGTTCACGTCAGGTGCCTGGGCGCGCCCCTTGAAACGATGTCGAACGCAAGGAAAGTATTCTTCATGAAGCTTCGAAATGTTTGAGAAAGGCTTTCAAATTCCTTTGAGATAACGAAGGTGCGAGAACCAACCGTTTTCTGCTGCACTGAATTTATTACTGAGATACATAAAATGAGCAGCTATAGCAGGAAATATTGAAACTAGATTGAAGTAAATGATGTTTAGTCGTACGATTGATCCCAAATTTAAAACTTGGAACCCGCCATCCGAGGATATTAATTCAAACATGCAAAACTGACTCTTCTAGTCCTGAAGCGTAATGATCCAACCAAAGTTCACGTAGAAAACCAAATTGCACAGCCGAAGAACGCAAGTCTCAAACTGTGAGGGGACTCCTGAGGATGATATTGACGCATGTACTTGTTTTTCTTTCTGCGGTGACCACGTTTACTAACAAAGCTTAAACGTAATTGCTCTGCGCAGGACATGCCTGCACATATCGGAACTTTCCTGAATGTTATCGATAGTTCTATACATTGTCCGTTGTCACCTAAAAGTTAATCCGAATCCCTCCACTACGGCGTGCCTCATAATCAGAACTGGTTTTGGTACGTAAACCCCAGAAAGAAGAGCCATGTGTAATCTGATCGTATGCACGAGGGGAATTGTGTTGCACTTTCTGGAAGGCACGCTGGAACCTTCGACGAGTCACGATAAAGTCAGTCCGCTTGACACGCTTGTTAGATTCTGACGATCGCCAACTTTGCTCGCCGCTATCGTTTTGCTTTGTGTCGCCTTTTTTGGGGCGCAGGTTCACCCAATAAAGAGGTAGTTTCGCAATAGATAGTCTTTGCTACTGTGCTCTTGACAGTCACTACAACGCGACATCTGGCAGAGTTGCTTTTTGTGTAACGGAAACCCCCTGCAAGCCCAAGCCGTGAAGACATCGTCAACGTCACCACGGACCATCGAGCTAGTAGCAGGCTGCAAGAATTACTGCCAGAGCAAGGACTTCTACCGAAGACTTCCATCAAGATCAAGGTCAAGCCATAGCGGAAATGACAGCACCTGTGTCTCCGATCATCCTCCAGCTACCCAGGAGCCACGGACCTTTCCCGGATCATCAGAAGAAGACCAGGAAAGCTGGCTGGACACATGCGAAATGGTCGCAATGTTCAACAACTGGAGCTCCCTGGACCAGTTGCGCCATGGATTCTTCTTCGAAGGTGTCGCGAGGACCTGGTGCGAGAACCGTGAGTCGACGCTAAAGACATCGGAGCTGATTCGCAACGGCTTCCTCTCACCCTTTACGAGCATCGTGTTATTGGATGCACCCTACCGTATTTTGTCTTATCGATGCTCCGTGCCTCTCTTCATCCTGTGACGTGTGCGAGACGCGGGGATCGGAGGCGCTTTGGCATTCTGCGAAATGTCCAACACAGGCAGGTGTCTTCATAGAACATCAACCAAGGCACGGCGCTCACTGGTGCTGAGTGACTTGTTGACCATGCGAAGAGCACGAGAGTCCATAGATTCATGCTTTAACACCTCGCCTGGTGCATCTGCACCTGTCAGTGAAGCCACCGCCAAATACGTCTTCTCGGAAGGTAGCTAGTTTCAAGCCGTCAGGTAGTATCGTGACTCCATGGAATAATTCTCAGTCCATAAATCAGCAATCCCGTGCTTCACTGGCACTGCGTGGTGTGGTATCACGATGTGCCCTTTTTCGATGGGCGAAATGATTGGGCACTACAGTGGCACCAAACTAGTGCTGACACAAGCAACTGGAACGCAGACAATTGACAAGGCTGGCACGATGGTATCTCCAAAGATGGAAAATATACTTTCCTGGCGGAGGCAGCTGTCCTCCAGGAATCCGGATAGAATTTTGCTGTGTACTGGGAACTCCGCAGTTTGACACTCAACTGTAGCACTACACTTCAAAAAGTCAATGCCTAAAATTACGTCGTGCGTGCGTGCACCGGGAAATAATTTTGATATCGGTAGTAAAATGTCGATCGCCCAAGGATAGATAAACAATACACATGCCAACAGGACGGCAGGGTGCGTACAGCTCCTTGAAATCCTTGAAAAACCTAGTGCGTTTTCAAGGCCCTTGAAAGTCCTGGAGTTTTTTTCTTTCCTGAAAAATCCTTGAATTTCATGAGTAGTGCACTCTTATATTGACATTGTGACCTCCTTTCTGTGGTAGATCGGCGCCGTTACTTTCAGATAAAGCGCAAATAAGTACACACACACACTAAGACACAACTATCTTAGGCAAATCTAAACTACACAGCTGAACTACTTGAACTGTGTTGTCTTAGGCGGATAGTAGTGTTGTTAACTTTTTAGATTTTGTTTTATCACCTGGCATGCAAAAGGGGGCGTGACCCTGGTGTACGTGGTTCACCTTATAAATCGGAGGGTTTGTCGATTGAAATAAACAGTTGGTAAGCGCTCGTCCGCGTCTGTCCTGTCTTAGTGTCTGTGTGTATTTATTTGCGCTATATCTGAAAGTAACTATGTTAGACCAATTAACCCAACAGGTGATCCTTCTGAAGATCGGCGTCGATCTGACAAACTCCCCATTTCAGAAACAATATGCCGGCGCGAGCACACAAAATTCCGTTTTGCAGAAATGCGTAGAAAAAAAAACGGCTTCACCGCGTCAAACCGCGAAGGGGGCGAGACCCGTGCCGCGTTTCGGTATTGGCTCGGCTGGCAGTGTTTACGCTGCTTTTCTCACCCTATAGTTTGTTTCACTCCTCGCCCGTCGGTCTGACTTGTCCCACTTTCACCCTTGCGCGAGGTGAAGCTAATGAAGCTAAAGAGATCTATAGTGGAGCAACTTTACCACTGATGCTCAGTGCCTTTGGGTGGGGGTTTGGTAGAATATAATTTATGATAATATAAATTTGATAACCTTACCGTATTTTCCGCACTATAAGTCGTATCATTGTATAAGACGCACCCCCCTCAACGGCAGTTTTTCCGAAAAAAAAAACGCACATAAGTCGCACCTGTGTATAGACGCAGCTGTTCTTTTGGTAAGCGATTTAAAAAGTCGCAGTTTCGCCCGAAAGGCAAGCATCGGTTGCAGTAGCAAATTAGTAGACAGCTATACGTAGTACGGATAGTAGTTTTATCGGCCCTATCAGGTTGTAAATATTCGCTTACTAGCTAAATAAACAAGCACGGTGTCACGTGCGCAGAGGCAAACATGAACACATGTCGCTCGATGACCGCCGGAGCACGTAAAACGCGCAGTGAGAAAGCGCGCCAGCGGCAGCGAGCAAATTGACCTTCGCGCTGGCTGTCGCTTCGACGCCAACTAATGTCGAAAGCGTAGCGCATAGGAAGCTACGCACCGTTACTAATCCAGTAACGGTGGAAGCTACCGGCGCTTGGTGAATGCACTTTGGCGCATCGCAGATCGCTTTGAAGATGAGGCGCCCGCGGGCGCAAATTTCGGCCGTGTCGCAGATCGCTTTCAAGATAGCTCCATGAGCAGCAACCGCGGAAGCAGAACGCAACACCCCCCCCCCTCCCGTCTCCGTCGCCTCCTCCCGTACCTCGCGGGTCCAGCCGCCGGCCTCTCTCGCGTGCGCGAGAGCTGCGGTTGCGGGCTCATCCTCGCACGCTTTCGCTCGCACACACAACGCACGGCGCACGGCGACGATTTTATCGCCTTTGGACTTTGTGCGGAACCTCACGGCGACGACGACGACGGTGTCGGTGACGGAAAATGCGCTTGGAGTGTCCACATAATTGCTATCGCAATAAAAAGTTAGTGCCGTTTCGCTCCGTGAACGCGGGTCACGCGCCAGCGCGTATTGGTGTCATATCAGGCGCATTTCTGCCGTCCCTTTTCCCCAGTGTAGAGTAGTAGGCCAGAGCAATTACAGCTCAAGCCGAGCTCTCTGCCTTGCTGTAAATAAATTTTTCTCTCTGTCTCTCCAAGGGCGATAACATCGTCCCCGCACTCCGTATGCTGTATGTGCGAGCGAAAACGTGCGACCATAGAGAAAGGAATTAAACAAGAGCGGACGCTCCCATAGAGCCCAGCGGCCGAATGATGGCAGCGCCCCAAGCGGTCGGCATCAATCACTTTTGTTTTCGGTTTTGGGGGCGCGCATTTTGAACGCTAGCTAGCACGCCGGCTACGCCCCCCCCCCTTTTTTTTTTGCCGGACCGTGCACGGTGTTCGTGTGGAATGGGTTTCTTATTTGGTAAAAATGATTGCGAACGATCTGGTCAAGTCCCATCGAATCTGTGCCACGTGCCATTTCACAAATTATATGCAAGAACCCTTGTGAAATGCGGAAATATTTTGCTCCACATAAAGCTCGTTCCGCACTTTTTGTGTGTTCGTCGAACGTTATGACCCCAGGTAATCAGTAGTTCCCGTATGACACTCCACCGGATGGCATCAGCTGAAAAAAATTAATTACAAGCATGTTACACTTACAAGCATGTAACAGCATGTTACGAGCATGTGAGATTTTGGTGTTTAGATATAGAAATGCTGCGTGCACAGACGAAACGTGCGAAAGCGGTGAATTGGCGGCATTACAAACAAAAGCAATTTGCTTTTACATACATGGCGTAGAAAATACACGACTCATCCCAAACAATACCATAAAATATGAAAACATGTAATTTTTAAGCATTCCCCCATTTCCGGGCATAAAACATAAAATATGAATGCAATTGAACATTATCTTTGTATTCTGCATGTTAACGTTTAACCCCACTCTTACACTTTCTCGGTTAAGGTCCTCACTAGTTTGCTGTAATTCGTCCCCATTGTTGCTAATAGGACAACGTCATCTGCAAACTGAAGGTTGCTGAGATATCGCCGTTGATCCTCACTCCTAAGCCTTCCCCCCCCCCCCCCCAAAACATTAAATTATGGGTTTTACGTGCCAAAACCACGATCTGATTATGAGGCCCGCCGTATAAGGGGACACCGGAAATTTGGCCCACCGGGTGTTCTTTAACGTGCACCTAAATCTAAGTGCACGGGAGTTTATTCGCGTTTCGCCCCCATCGAAATGCGGCCGCTGTGGCCGGGATTCGATCGCGCGACCTCGTGCTCAGCAGCCCAACACCTTATCCACTGAGCAACCACGGTGGGTTCCCAAGCCTTACCAGTCTAAGAGCTTGAATACTTCTTCTAAGCATGCAGTGAATAGCACTGGAAAAATTGTGGCTCCTTGCATGACCCTTTTCTTGATAGGTAACTTTCTACTTTTCGTGTGGAGAACCAAGGTAGCTTAGCAATCTTTGTAGACATTTGCCGAGATATTCACGTATGCCTCCTGTACTCCTTGATTACCTAATGTCTCTATGACTGCATAATTTCACGTTGAGTAGCACTGACAATTGGGCGAGTTGGTACGGATGCATGGCTTCAGAACGGCGCAACAAGGAAGACGAAAAGACAAAAGAACACACGAACACAAGCGTGTTCGTGTGTTCCTGTGTTCCTGTGTTCCTTTGTCTTTTCGTCTTCCTTGTTGCGCCGTTCTGAAGCCATGCATAAGTTCAGTATTGTATAAAATATTCACCAAGATAATATCCAATAGAATCAGGGCAGCACTTGACTTCAGTCAAGCAAGAGAGCAGGCTGGCTTCAGGAAGGGATATTCTACGATAAATCATATCCATGTCGTCAATCGGGTAATCGAGAAGTCTGCAGAGTACAATCAACCTCTCTATATGGCTTTCATAGATTATGAAAAGGCATTTGATTCAGTAGAGATACCAGCAGTCATACTTGACAGAGTACCACATGGTATTTCAAGTCAATGGGAATCGTCATGCAACAATCGTCAATCTTTCGTGCCTTTCTTTAACGCAACAAGCCCGGTACCTTCAGGTCACGGGTGGCATGTGTGCGTAAATCTGACATTGAAGGCATTGACAGAAAAGTAGCGAGCACATAGTGTTCAATACAGGAAACGCACGCGTGACAAGGGCGATTGTTGTTAAAGCGGGATTCACACTGCAGGATGGATGGCCGATTCAGCCAGCGGATGAGCATGTCGTAGCTAGGTGCCACCGAATCACGTCGCAAACAAAAACGACGCAGATGATCTGCCAGTGGCGTGATTCGTTACGCGTCTCAGCCACGTGACGGTTGTCTGCGGACTGAACCGGCGATCAGTCTCACCGAGCGGATCCAGCTTTAGGGTCAAGATAAGCCCCAAAGTGCGTAAAGAATCAAAGCATATAGAATCAATGGCAATTTTTGTCTTCGTTCGAACGAAAGTGTGCTATGATTTCTACATATGGCCGTGTATTACTCATACCGCATTGAGGAATAAGCCTGTGCTTACAACGTTACATGCTACTAGGTGTTGGCTGCGTTTGTCAATCACTACTATTAATTGCCACTTATCGCTCGCTAACTGGTTACAGCTCAAGTCCCTGGATATGCTTGGTTTCTATTTAAGCGTATACAGGGACTTGAGTTGCAGCCGTAGGAGAAACTTCTGAGAGATTGTAAAAGCTGCAAGGCGCTATGCGCAATGCATTGAAAGACTGGATAGCCACAGAAGTTTCTACGGCGCGTAGCGCTTCCTAGTGCATGCGCACTAGGAAGCGCAACACACTGTTGCTGTAAGGTGCCTTTGTCGAATTAGCATTGCACATGTCAAACGTGATTAGAAAAAAGGGAGAAATATAATAAGAATACATAAAAAAATATAAAAATGAACAAAATTTTACGCCACGGCATGGTTGTAAGAACAGGTATGAACAACAAAGTCCGCATGGCAGCCAGTGTCACGAAGCATACACAACATCAGGTTTACAACAAGATGACACATCGAACAACCTTGACAGGGAATGACAACCTTGACAGAGACAGATTTTTGCTGTGTGGGTACTTGCACCATGACGAATCAAATTCCAACATGCCAAAATGCACTACGGGATGGAAAACGTTGGAAATAAGAAATATATATCTATATATACATTCATACATATGTACAAATCACCGGGCGATTTCTCGCCCTGGGATAGAGGTCAGACGTCAGACGCATTGCTACAGACCTCTCGTCACTCGGCGCCAGCTCCCTGCACCTCGCTCGGCGAGGAGCTCGAACGTCATCCTTGGCAAGAGCATACTCGTGATTATGGAACGGTTCGTCAGGTTTGCGCCATCGTCGTTCGTTATCTATCTATATATATATATATATATATATATAATGTGGTCCCGTTCCTGCGTACTTCAGCACGTATGCCAAGTGTGGCCATATTCTACGAGGTTAGAACCCATAATCACGAGTACGCTCTTGCCAAGGATGGCGTTCGAGCTCCTGGCCGAGAGAGGCAGGGAGCTGGCGCCGAGTGATGGGAGGTCTGTAGCAATGCGTCTGACCTCTCTTCCAGAGCGAGCAATTGCCCGGGATTCTATCGAGGTGAATGAAAGGGTGTGACATTACGTCTCTCTCTCGCTCACCGGCACCTTATTGTTACCCCTCGCAGAGCTCGGTGCGTCACGCTCTCTTCCAAAATGGTTCATGAAGCTCCGCCCACGTCCGGAATGTACGAGACGGTTCGGCCCAGGAGTTTCTTCTGTGGTCTCAACTAAAGCAACAGGTGGGTGCTTGTGCGTGTATACGTACCCAGTCGCCACCTGGACCCTATGTCGGCATTTCGTTCGGTAAAGCGAAAGCCACGTGTGGTTTAATCAGCCAGTCAGCAATGACTGCCGGCTGGTGGAGGACTTCTCCACTGTCCGCAACGAATTCTTTTGTGGTCCTTCGGTTCGACCGTGTCACACTCAGAAGGATAATCGGCCGATAGTGAGAAAATTTATGTTTTACTTCTTGCTGCTTTTTTCCTCGCTCTGACTGACGCGCAGCTCTGGCTATAGTCTATCCATCCGTTTAGACAGATATGCAGGTAGATAAACATAGAGGGGAACTGAGGTCAATAATAAATTAAACTTCGCCGAACCATAGCCAGAGAACGCCCTACAGATCACGGTGTCATAGTGTATTTCTCGAAATGCAAAAACGTTCGTGTGCTTGCGTTGTAGTGCACGTTAAAGAACCCAAGGTGGTCAAAATTATTCCGAGCCCTCCACTACGGCGTGCCTCATAATCGGAACTGGTTTTGGCACGTAAACCCCAGAAAGAAGAAAACAAGAAGGCCCCTGCTTCACGCACGCCGTAACGCTGAGAGCCAGCCTACTCGCTCTCAGAATATGCATGAAATATGCAACTATACATGATCATAAAATAATGCCGGGGGTTGGGATGGCGGCCGGGACTGTGGCAAGCGTACCACGAGACGATGTGTGCTGCGAGAAGATGGAGCTCGCGAAACGCAGGTGAATACGAGGGCAGTTCTCAGCTGCGGTGGCAGCGCTTCGACAGGAGGACGCCTGTTCGTTCGGGCCTCGACGAGCTAGAGACCTCCAGTCGACACGTTGGCCGCAAGCCGAGGCTCCATCCTCGATGAAGTATTACGATGCGCGTCGGGTGATTGAACGTTTTCGCCATGGACCGTCGTCTTGCTCTGAAAGACCAAAGTTTTAATAGAACATAATAGTCTTACACGTATCGAAGCCAACACTTTTGTTTACACAATAAAAATTTAGCTGAGGCCGTCGTGCATGATTGGGCTCGTAGTTTTTTACGCATTCGCTTTTGTGCTTGCCTTCCTTTGGTAGACCTACCCTGTGCTCTTTTATCTGCCTGTTTATCACTCGTCTCCCCCGAGAAGATAAAACGACATAGACTTTTTTTCAAAGATTACTCAGTCTCACTGCACGTTTAAAGGAAATGCCACCAGATGACGTGGCTTTCGAGAATAAAAAGAAATAAAGGCTAGGAACCGTCATGTGCTGTTGAAACTGTATTTATACGTTAGTACTCTAATGTGAACACAGGCCAAGAGAGCAGCAGTCAGCGTGTCTCAACCAGACCAGGTCAGGCAATCTCTAGCTCGCGCCTCCCGGACTACGGGCGATGTGTGGGCAGCGCCGGGCATTCGTCTTCACTACAATCTCACATCACCTGCCTGCTGCTGTCTTGGCCTGTATTCACATTAGATTCTGGTGGAGGTACTGCGGTATTTCCCTCCAACCTGGAATTACGCACCCTAACTCTGCCATCCGTCATGCCTGAGGACCCCAGCCCGACATCCCAACCAGTCCCTCCAGCCATCGTATGTGCCGGTGCCCATCGTCACCGGGATCCTGACATCTTCAGCGGCACCGATGAGAAGACGTTGAAGATTGGCTGGAATCGTATGAACGCGCCAGCAACACCAACAAATGGGACGATCCCCTCACGCTTGGCAACGCGACCTTCTATTTATCGGGTGTCGCCAAGCTGTGGTTCAAAAACCACGAAGCCGATCTACGCACGTGGGCTGGCTTCAAACCGCATCGCAGATGTTTTTGGCCGCCCTGGCGTGCGCAAACTTCGCGTTTAACAACGCCTACGAAGCCGATCCCAGGAAAATGGTGAACGTTCACCAGCTACATAGAGGACATCGTCGACCTCTGCCGGCGTGTCAACCCGACGATGGTGGAGGCGGACAAGGTACGTCACACCATGAAGGGCATTTCCGACGATGCCTTTCATATGCTGCTGTCCAAAAACCCACACTGTTTTCTCAAGTCATTGAGCTTTGCCGGAGTTTCGACGAGCTCTGCAGACAGCGTCTTCTCACGCGGCGCCCACCTGTGTGCGACGAAACCCTCGCGAGCATGACCACCGCTCCTGAGATGGACTCTCTGCTTTGCCAGATAAGAGTTCGTCCGTGCTGAGGTTGCTCGTCCCCAGCCAAGCCAGCACCCTCGCCTTTGCCGGCCAACCTTTGCCAGGTCATCCACGAGCAAGTGTGCGCAGCTGTCCCTTCTGCTCACGCGACTCCGGCAGTGCCGACTCCCGTTGCTTTTCCCGAGGTGACTGCACCTCTCAGCTATGCCGAAGCTCTCGCGCGGCCACCACCTTTGCGCCATTCCCATCAGTCGTGCCAGTGCGTCCAGCCCTCACTTCGTTCAGCCGCGGTACCCACACAGCAATGGACTGGCGCACTCCTGACAACCGGCAATATGTTTTGCGCGTGGTCTACCTGTCCACGTTGCACGATTTTGCCGTCGCCACGCAACATCCTACCCGCCGCAGCTTCGACAACGAACCTACTTTTCACCGTCCCGGTCGTCCTACGCGTCTTAGAACCCTGGCCAGATGTCTTCCTGCTCGGACCACCGCCCTCTTGTTGACCGCCGTTCGCCATCGCATCGACGCCGCTCGCTTTCGCCGATGCGTCGTCGTCGTTCTACGCCTGAACGGGAAAACTAATCACCGCAGTTCCAGAGGCAAGAACTGCGTCACCCACGAACAGACCAAGGCCTCTCCCTTCTCCGACTAATGTTATTGATGTATTTGTGGACGGCGTCGCTGCACTCGCCCTCGTTGACACTGGTGCCGCAGTTTCAGTTATTAGTACCAAACTTTGCCGTTCGCTCAGAAAATTACGGCGCCACTGTCAAACGTATCGCTTCGTACTGCCAGCGCAGATCGCATCACGCCTGCAGCTGCGTGTAGTGCTCGCGTTGTGATCAACGGCCTCCTCTACATCGTCGAAATTTTGGTGCTGTGTCCTTGTTCCCACGATGTTATTTTGAGCTGGGACTTCCCTTCCGCTAATTAGGGCGTCATGGACTGTTCTCGTGCTGAAGTGGAATTTCAAACGCTGCTTGATGCCCCACTCCTTGACGCTGGTGACCCTGAAGATAAACTATTTGTTGCCGGAGACATTACAATTCCACTGCACTCATCTGCCCTTGCCACAGTGTCATGTAACATTGTTGCTGATGCCAGCGCACTTTTACGCCATCTGCAATTTGTGCTCGTCGCAAATGTTCCCCGCTGCCTTTCGCCCTTTTGGACGTTCATGCCGGCGTCAGGAGACTGCTCGTCGCCAACCGATTGTCCTGTCCTCTCACCTTGCTTCGTGGGGAGTGCGTTGGCCGTGCCCAGTGTGTCGACCCTGCTGCCATCATTGACATGCCAACTGGTTCCATCACCACTCATGAGGTCGCCGGAGTGACCTGTAACACCTCGCAGGAGCTGACTTCGCCGGATGTTTTACATAGCTCCATCGGCGACACATTGACTGTTTCCCAATGCGCCCAGCTTCTACGCCTTGTCGACAAGTTCCGTTCGTCTTTCGACTGCCAGCATGTTCCCTTGGGCCGCGCGTCAACTGTTTGTCATCGCATCGACACGGTACCAGAGCGCGACTGCGACAAAACCCATATCGTGTATCCGCGACAGAGCGCCGTGTTATCGACGACCAAAAGCTGACATGATAAGCGCGGCGTCATTCAGCCTTCGGATAGCCCCTGGGCATCTCCCGTGTTCTTGTTAAGAAGAAGGACGGATCGATTCGATTCTGTGTCGGTTACCGTCGTCTTAACAAATTAACTCGTAAAGATATTTACCCTCTTGCGAGAATTGACGACGCCCTTGACTGTCTCCTAGGCCCGGAGTTCTTCTCTTCTATCGACTTACGCAGCGGCTATTGGCAAGTCCCCATGGCACCCGAAGAGCATCCTAAAATGGCCTTTGTAACACCAGATGGCCTATATGAATTTCGTGTCATGCTTTCGGGCTTTGCAACGCTCCCGCAACGTTTGAGCGTATGATGGACAACCCTTTGCGTCGTCTCAAGTGGAAAACGTGCCTGTGCTACTTAGATGATGTGGTTATTTGTCGCCCGATTTTCCCACCCATCTCTGTAGGCTAGAGGAACTGTTACAGTGCCTAACTGCCGCCGGCCTTCAGCTCAACCTGAAGAAATGCGACTTTGGCGCTAGTCAGCTCACCGTCCTTGGCCATGTAGTATCTAAACACGGTATTCTCCCTGACGCCGCCAAGCTCCGTGCAGTTGCTGATTTTCCGAAACCTTCCTCCGTAGGAGAACTTCGCAGCTTCCTTGGCCTGTGTTCTTACTTTCGCCGCTTCATTCGGAGTTTAGCGTTTATTACCGATCCTTTGAATGAGCTTCTACGGAGTGACTTGAACGATTACACCTGGTCGTCCGCTTGTGACGATGTCTACCAAGAGTTGCGTCGTCTACTGACCTCACCGCCTATACTGCGTCACTTCGACCCGACAGCTCCGATTGAAGTACATACCGACGCCGGCGTTGTTGGACTCGGCGCTGTGCTCGCGCTGCGCAAATCTGGATTCGACGAGTACGTCGTTGCATACGCAAGCCGCACCCTCACCAAAGCCGAGAAGAATTATTCCGTTATGGAGGAGTGCTTGGCCATAATCTGCGCACTTGGTAAATTTCGACTCTACCTCTATGGCCGACCCTTCGACGTCATTACAGATCACCATGCACTTTGTTGGCTGTCCACGTTGAAGGACCCCTCAGGTCGATTAGGTCGCTGGGCTTTGCGGTTGCAAGATTTCGACGTGCGCGTTGTCTGCAGGTCTGGCCGCCGCCACACCGATGCCGACGTGCTCTCCCGTTCGAACATGTCAACCGAAAGCGATGCCTGCCTCTCTGCCGTTGACCAGCTAGTTACTTTCGTTCCCACCAGGCTGCGACATGGCTTCGGAGCAACGCAAGGATGCCTGGATTATTGCTCTTATCCGCTTCCTTTCAAACCCGTCGACTCTTCCTCCCCTTCTCGAGCTTTGC
Source organism: Dermacentor silvarum (assembly GCF_013339745.2). Classification (NCBI taxonomy): domain Eukaryota; kingdom Metazoa; phylum Arthropoda; class Arachnida; order Ixodida; family Ixodidae; genus Dermacentor; species Dermacentor silvarum. Next base: position 138,491 of record NW_023606661.1, on the reverse strand, counting down.
GCCGTCAAGCATCCCACTTCGAAATTCGGATGGATACTCTATCTATCGCCGGAATTATTTACGTTCGCAAGTGGTTGCTGATCATACCTCGACATCTTCTTGGTGAAATATGTTCTGCCTTTCATGCTGACCCGCAGTCTGCACATGCGTGTGTCTTCAAGACGTACACCCGGCGTCGCTCCAGGTTTTATTGGCGTAGCATGTACACCTTTGTGTGCAAGTACATTCGGTCATGCCCTCAGTGCCAACGCCGCAAGTTTCCTGCTCAGCATGTCTCTGGCCCACTCAAGGCAATCCCGTGTCCTGCCAGGCCCTTCGATCGCAATGGCATTGACCTGTATGGACCCCTTCCGGGCACGGCTTCCGGAAATCGCTGGATAGTCGTCGCCATCGACCATTTGACGCGATACGCAGAAACAGCCGCTCTGCCTGCTGCCACCGCTCGTGATATAGCATCTTTCCTCCTGAAAAACTTTATTTCGTAAGCAGCCGAGCCCCGGTGCTGTGCTTCCGCATCGCACTATACATATAGGTCTTCATGACATTATTATTATATATATAGAATATATATTATATATATATATTGTCATGGAAGAGTAGGCCAGGCTCGGAGGCTGGATCGACAGAGGTGGAAGACGAACGAAGTTTTAGATACAACACCTTGCCGAGGAACGGGTGTTGTGTCTGTTCTTGTCACTAACTATATACTATATATATATATATATATATATATATATATATATATATATATATATACTATATATATAGTGCAACTGACTTGCCGCCTCGAGCTCGCGGCGAACAAGTGACGTTGTCGTTGAAGGGGGTGAAGCGGTAAGGTCGACGCATGACGACGTCGTAGCCGTGTTAGGGAGATGGGAGAACTGTGGAATGACGCGGCGGCTTTTGGCGAGCTCGAAGCGGTGGCATTCCTTGACAATGACGTCGATGGTGGACGGATTGTTGAAGATGAATAAGCTGAACGCGTCGTCCGCGATCCCTTTGAGAACGTGGCCTACTTTGGCAACCTCCACCATGTTCTCGTCGACTTTCCGGGAAAGAGCGAGCACTTCTTGTTTGTAGGAGACATACGATTCAATGGAAGACGGTACTCGGGTAGCAAGCTCTTTTCTTGCAGCCAGCTGCCGACTGGTCGGATTTACAAAGAGGTCGCGAAGCTTTTCGTTGAAAGCATCCCAGCTAGAGATCTCGTCCTCGTGTGTCCGGAACCAGACACAAGGTGTTCCGCCCAAATAAAAGAGGACATTCGCAAGCATTATGGTAGGGTCCCAGCGGTTGTTTCGGCTAATATGCTCATATAAGCTGAGCCAGCCGTCAACGTCGACATTATCATGGCCGTAGAATATGCCAGGACCGCGGGGAGGGGCAACCGTGACGTACGTTGTTGTTGGAGCCGCAGCAGTAGAAGCAGACTAGGTGTCGTCACTGGGAGCCATAATGATAACACGATAATGCGTTATCATGAGGTGGAAAGCTGGACGGTGCGGCCGCTGCGGAGCTCCGTGGCGAGGACGGGGAGCGGCACTCTCTGATTTTCAAATGAACGATTTAGTTTTGATTTTCTTTTTTTTTCTATTAGGGTGCTCAATTTATGGCTTTGGGGATGATCATGGCGCATGCTTCACGTAATGCCTGTCATGCGGTAGGGAAAATTACTTGGCTATGCCGAATCGGTCTGACAGGAAAGTTTTTGGCTTGATTTTTTTTCTTATTTTACCCTGACAGGAGTTTAAATTCGCTTCCAGTCAACAAAAAAAACAATTTCCGTCAAAACAAACTGTTTTGAGGGAAATTGATAACATTCGGCGCTCAAAGATAAAGTAAGATTCCTCTTTCGTGCATGCTTAAGCGGCAGTCAACCTTGTCTTACTCTGGAAAATCCTACTTGTTAAGGCCGCTGTTTTAATTTCCATTTAAGTGGCGACTCGCTGAGCCATACCCTAGTTAATCTCCACGTGCACACTTTTCAATATTCATTCACTTTCTGTCCCCTGCAGACATCGTAGGTGGTGAGCCCGGCTACAGCACCAGAGCAACCGCTCAACCACTGGAATGAAGCGCCATGAGCGACACCACTGGAATGAAGCGCCAGAGCAACCGCTTCACCACTGCAATGAAGCGCTGTGAACGACGCCACTGGAATGAAGCGCGGTGAGCGACAAAACCTGTAATCGAAGCTACTGAAGCAGCAGACATCGAAGGTGATGTGAGTGCAGAATAAGTAATCAGTTTCTCACCGATTGGCTGCCACCTTCTTTATCGCAACCTGGCCCTTCCTTTAGATATCCGCATGTTCACGTCAGGTGCCTGGGCGCGCCCCTTGAAACGATGTCGAACGCAAGGAAAAGTATTCTTCATGAAGCTTCGAAATGTTTGAGAAAGGCTTTCAAAATTCCTTTGAGATAACGAAGGTGCGATAACCAACCGTTTTCTGCTGCACTGCATTTATTACTGAGATACAATAAAATGAGCAGCTATAGCAGGAAATATTGAAACTAGATTGAAGTAAATGAGGTTTAGTCGTACGATTGATCCCAAATTTAAAACTTGGAACCCGCCATCCGAGGATATTAATTCAAACATGCAAAAACTGACTCTTCTAGTCCTGAAGCGTAATGAATCCAACCAAAGTTCACTTAGAAAACCAAAATTGCACAGCCGAAGAATGCAAGTCTCAAACTGTGAGGGGACTCCTGAGGATGATATTGACGCATGCACTTGTTTATCTTTCTGCGGTGACCACGTTTACTAATAAAGCTTAAACGTAATTGCTGTGCGCAGGACATGCCTGCATATATCGGAACTTTCCTGAATGTTACTTTCAGATATAGCGCAAATAAGTACACACACACACTAAGACACAACTATCTTAGGCAAATCTACAAACTACACAGCTGAACTACTTGAACTGTGTTGTCTTAGGTGGATAGTAGTGTAGTTAACTTTTTTAGATTTGGTTTTTATCACCTGGCATGCAAAAGGGGGCGTGACACTGGTGTACGTGGTTCACCTTATAAATCGGAGGGTTTGTCGATTGAAATAAACAGTTGGTAAGCGCTCGTCCGCGTCTGTCCTGTCTTAGTGTCTGTGTGTATTTATTTGCGCTATATCTGAAAGTAACTATGTTAGACCAATTAGCCCAACAGGTGGTCCTTCTGAAGATCGGCGTCGATCTGACAAACTCCCCATTTCAGAAACAATATGCCGGCGTGAGCACACATAATTCCGTTTTGCAGAAATACGTAGAAAAAAATAAACGGCTTCACCGCGTCAAACCGCAAAGGGGGCGAGACCCGTGCCGCGTTTCGGTATTGGCTCGGCTGGCAGTGTTTACGCTGCTTTTCTCACCCTATAGTTTGTTTCACTCCTCGCCCGTCGGTCTGACTTGTCCCACTTTCACCCTTGCGCGAGGTGAAGCTAATAAAGCTAAATAGATCTATAGTGGAGCAACTTTACCACTGATGCTCAGTGCCTTTGGGTGGGGGTTTGGTAGAATATAATTTATGATAATATAAATTTGATAACCTTACCGTATTTTCCGCACTATAAGTCGTATCATTGTATAAGACGCACCCCCTCAACGGCAGTTTTTCCGAAAAAAAAACGCACATACTTCGCACTGTGTAAAGACGCGCAGCTGTTCTTTTGGTAAGCGATTTAAAAAGTCGCAGTTTCGCCCGAAGGCAAAGCATCGGTTGCAGTAGCAAATTAGTAGACAGCTATACGTAGTACGAATAGTAGTTTTATCGGCCCTATCAGGTTGTAAATATTCGCTTACTAGCTAAATAAACAAGCACGGTGTCACGTGCGCAGAGGTAAACATGAACACATCTCGCTCGATGACCGCTGGAGCACGTAAAACGCTGGAGTGAGAAAGCGCGCCAGCGGCAGCGAGCAAATTGACCTTCGCGCTGGCTGTCGCTTCGACGCCAACTAAATGTCGAAAGCGTAGCGCATAGGAAGCTACGCACCGTTACTAATCTAGTAACGGTGGAAGCTACGGGCGCTTCGTGAATGCACTTTGGCGCATCGCAGATCGCTTTGAAGATGAGGCGCCCGCGGGCGCAAATTTCGGCCGTGTCGCAGATCGCTTTCAAGATAGCTCCGTGAGCAGCAATCGCGGACCCCCACACCCCCCCCCCCCCCTCCCGTCTCCGTCGCCTCCTCGCCTGCCTCGCGGGTCCAGCCGCCGGCCTCTCTCGCGTGCGCGAGAGCTGCGGTTGCGGGCTCATCCTCCCACGCTTTCGCTCGCACACACAACGCACGGCGCACAGCGACGATTTTATCGCCTTTGGACTTTGTGCGGAACCTCACGGCGGCGACGACGACGGTGTCGGTGACGGCAAAATGCGCTTGGAGTGTCGACATAATTGCTATCGCAATAAAAAGTTAGTGCCGTTTCGCTCCGTGAACGCGGGTCACGCGCCAGCGCGTATTGGTGTCATATCAGGCGCATTTCTGCCGTCCCTTTTCCCCAGTGTAGAGTAGTAGGCCAGAGCAAGTTACAGCTCAAGCCGAGCTCTCTGCCTTGCTGTAAATAAATTTTTCTCTCCGTCTCTCCAAGGGCGATAACATCGTCCCCGCACGCCGTATGCTGTATGTGCGAGCGAAAACGTGCGACTATAGAGAAAGGAATTCAACAAGAGCGGACGCTCCCATAGAGCCCAGCGGCCGAATTGATGGCAGCGCCCCAAGCGGTCGGCATCAATCACTTTTGTTTTCAGTTTTGGGGGCGCGCATATTGAACGCTAGCTAGCACGCCGGCTGCGCCCCCCCCCCTTTTTTTTGCCGGACCTTGCACGGTGTTCGTGTGGAATGGGTTTCTTATTTGGTAAAAATGATTGCGAACGATCTGGTCAAGTCCCATCGAATCTGTGCCGCGTGCCATTTCACAAATTATACGCAAGAGCCCTTGTGAAATGCGGAAATATTTTGCTCCATATAAAAAAAAGCTCGTTCCGCACTTTTGTGTGTTCGTCGAACGTTGTGACCCCAGGTAATCAGTAGTTCCCGTATGACACTCCACCGGATGGCATCAGCTGAAAAAATTAATTACAAGCATGTTACACTTACAAGCATGTAACAGCATGTTACGAGCATGTGTGATTTGGTGTTTAGATATGGAAATGCTGCGTGCACAGGCGAAACGTGCGAAAGCGGTGAATTGGCGGCATTACAAACAAAAGCAATTTGCTTTTACATACATGGCGTAGAAAATACCCGACTCATCCCAAACAATACCATAAAATATGAAAACATGTAATTTTTAAGCATTCCCCCATTTCCGGGCATAAAACATAAAATATGAATGCAATTGAACATTATCTTTGTATTCTGCATGTTAACGTTTAACCCCACTCTTACACTTTCTCGGTTAAGGTCCTCACTAGTTTGCTGTAATTCGTCCCCATTGTTGCTGAATAGGACAACGTCATCTGCAAACTGAAGGTTGCTGAGATATTCGCCGTTGATCCTCACTCCTAAGCCTTCCCCCCAAAACATTAAATTATGGGGTTTTACGTGCCAAAACCACGATCTGATTATGAGGCCGCCGTATAAGGGGACACGGAAATTTGGACCACCGGGTGTTCTTTAACGTGCACCTAAATCTAAGTGCACGGAGTTTATTCGCGTTTCGCCCCCATCGAAATGCGGCCGCTGTGGCCGGGATTCGATCGCGCGACCTCGTGCTCAGCAGCCCAACACCTTATCCACTGAGCAACCACGGTGGGTTCCCAAGCCTTACCAGTTTAAGAGCTTGAATACTTCTTTTAAGCATGCAGTGAATAGCACTGGAAAAATTGTGGCTCCTTGCATGACCCTTTTCTTGATAGGTAACTTTCTACTTTTCGTGTGGAGAACCAAGGTAGCTTAGCAATCTTTGTAGACATTTGCCGAGATATTCACGTATGCCTCCTGTACTCCTTGATTACCTAATGTCTCTATGACTGCATAATTTCACGTTGAGTAGCACTGACAATTGGGCGAGTTGGTACGGATGCATGGCTTCAGAGCGGCGCAACAAGGAAGACGAAAAGACAAAAGAACACACGAACACAAGCGTGTTCGTGTGTTCCTGTGTTCCTTTGTCTTTTCGTCTTCCTTGTTGCGCCGTTCTGAAGCCATGCATAAGTTCAGTATTGTATAAAATATTCACCAAGATAATATCCAATAGAATCAGGGCAGCACTTGACTTCAGTCAAGCAAGAGAGCAGGCTGGCTTCAGGAAGGGATATTCTACGATAAATCATATCCATGTCGTCAATCGGGTAATCGAGAAGTCTGCAGAGTACAATCAACCTCTCTATATGGCTTTCATAGATTATGAAAAGGCATTTGATTCAGTAGAGATACCAGCAGTCATATGACAGAGTACCACATGGTATTTCAAGTCAATGGGAATCGTCATGCAACAATCGTCAATCTTTCGTGCCTTTTCAACGCAACAAGCCCGGTACCTTCAGGTCACGGGTGGCATGTGTGCGTAAATCTGACATTGAAGGCATTGACAGAAAAGTAGCGAGCACATAGTGTTCAATACAGGAAACGCACGCGTGACAAAGGGCGATTGTTGTTAAAGCGGGATTCACACTGCAGGATGGATGGCCGATTCAGCCAGCGGATGAGCATGTCGTAGCTAGGTGCCACCGAATCACGTCGCAAACAAAAACGACGCAGATGATCTGCCAGTGGCGTGATTCGTTACGCGTCTCAGCCACGTGACGGTTGTCTGCGGACTGAACCGGCGATCAGTCTCACCGAGCGGATCCAGCTTTAGGGTCAAGATAAGCCCCAAAGTGCGAAAAGAATCAAAGCAATAAGAATCAATGGCAATTTTTGTCTTCGTTCGAACGAAAGTGTGCTATGATTACTACATATGGCCGTGTATTACTCATACCGCATTGTGGAATAAGCCTGTGCTTACAGCGTTACATGCTGCTAGGTGTTGGCTGCGTTTGTCAATCACTACTATTAATTGCCACTTATCGCTCGCTAAGTGGTTACAGCTCAAGTCCCTGGATATGCTTGGTTTCTATTTAAGCGTATACAGGGACTTGAGTTACAGCCGGTAGGAGAAACTTCTGAGAGATTGTAAAAGCTGCAAGGCGCTATGCGCAATGCATGGAAAGACTGGATAGCCACAGAAGTTTCTACAGGCGCGTAGCGCTTCCTAGTGCATGCGCGGTCACACTGATGGCTGCACACGTTTTTTTTTTGCGAAATGCATCGCTTGATCGGCGCCTTCGTTTTTCGAGCAGCCCGCCAGTTCGCTATGTAAGCAACAGTAAACGGGTCAGTACGTTAATACGAAATGCCTAGAGCCGGATGAGGCAACGAAGACTGATGTGTACAAATAAGTTGGCGAGCACGTGGAAATATAAAAAATGCATCAAAATGGTTAAGAGTTTGTGTTCATTTGCGTCATGACTGGTGATGCAAATTTTATTAATCATTTTACATGGATGGACGTGGGAGAGTTGTTGACCTAAAGCCTATGTGTTAGAAGTGTAAAAAGTGAACAATAACACTGAAGAATTCTGTAAGGCGTTTGAGTGCTGTTTTGCGAGTGCAAGGTGGGTGGGACGTGAAACTTCGGGTTCCCTTCATGTATGTAATTTTCTGTCATTTCTCATGTATCATCTTTCACTTTCAGCGTCCAGGCTGCGTGAGCCATTTACGCAAAATAAGTTGTCCGGATAATATCGTTCTATCATTTGCCGAAATTTTAAGTAGAGCGTACTAGTATATATATATATATATGTATATATATAATAGGAACTTGTAGGTTGAGGACGCACGTACGAAAAAAAACAATCCGGCCGGGGTCCGACCTTCGTCAGGGAATACGTGAAATGGTAAGGTGTGCTCAAATACCTACATGGTATTGGGGGGGGGGGATCCTCATGACGCATTGTTGCTGTAAGGTACCCGTGTCGAATCAGCATTGCACATGTCCAACGTGATTAGAAAAAGGAGAAAAAATATAAATAATAAACAAAAATGTGGTTGATCCCTCTTATATAGGAATCGGTATAGAACACGAAAGTGAAACGTGTCTTCACAGAAGTAGTGTAATGTTTATTGCACATTGATATATAATGTCTATTGGTGTTTTGTGGCTAAAGCGCCCTTAGGCGTTGATGCACCCACGCTGACGCCTGGTGGCACGTCTCCTCCATCACGACTACCAACGTCGATGACCATGAGCAACCGTCGTGCATATGGAAGCTGCACTACGCTGCACACGCTAGCACAACGCGAAAGACGAAGCACGTAACTGACACACTAATACAACGCGCAAGACAAAACGTAACTGAATCGTCACCGAGTCAAATCAGCGCGTACGGCGCGTCGTAATTGCAGCCTCCGCGATCAACTTCAGAAACATTTTCAGAGCTAATTGCGGAGGCCATGCGCCGCTGTGCTGAGTACGGTGAACGCCACCTAGGTGGCGTTGGTAGTGCTTCTTGATGCCAGCGTCCTTCGAATGCTGGCATCGAGGCGTCGTAGCGCTGAGACCACCGAAGCGTTCACTGTCGGTGCGCGTTAGTGTCATAATGCAGTACTTCTCTTTTCTGCTCGTAGGCGGCGGCACGCCCCGAGCAAGAGCGCGGGTACACGGAGGAGTGTTAGATTATAAGGCGCGTCTGTGTAGCTCTCTGCAAATGCGTTTGTGGCGCAATGGGTTAAACGCTCGGCGATCTATCGTCGCGGACCGAGAGGTCGTGGGCTCGATTTCCAAATTTGCATTTTGTGGAACTTTTTCTTCTGGTTTCTTTCTTTGCATTATTTCTATGACGTATTCCGTGACGGAATACGTCAGTGAATTTGGTGGACCCCGGCATAAAACACTTTCGTGTTAATATAAAATGAAAATATTTTGACGCCAGGACATAGTTGTAAGAAAAGGCTTGTACAACAAAGTCCGCAGAGCAGCCAATGTCACCAAGTATATACTCAAGAAGATCAGGGTATACAACAAGATGGCACATCAAACAACCTTGACAGGGAATGACAAACAACCTTGACAAAGACCTACATGGTTATGGGTGGGGGGGGGGGCTCCTCACAACACACTGTTGCTGTAAGGTGCCTTTGTCGAATTAGCATTGCACATGTCAAACGTGATTAGAAAAAAGGGGAGAAATATAAATAAGAATACATAAAAAATATAAAAATGAACAAAAATTTTACGCCACGGCATAGTTGTAAGAACAGGTATGAACAACAAAGTCCGCATGGCAGCCAGTGTCACGAAGCATATACACAACATCAGGGTTTACAACAAGATGACACATCGAACAACCTTGACAGGGAGTGACAACCTTCACAGAGACATATTTTTGCTGTGGGGTACTTGCACCATAACGAATCATAATTCCAACATGCCAAGAATGCACTACGGGATGGAAAAACGTTGGAAATAAAGTATACTGTTTTTCGATAGCCTCCTCAATAATTACAAGTGCCTGTTCAACTACCGGATCCCGTCATAACCTCACTTTATACGATATATATATATATATATATATATATATAATATACATTCATACATATGTACAAATCACCGGGCGATTTTCTCGCCCTGGGATAGAGGTCAGACGTCAGACGCATTGCTACAGACCTCTCGTCACTCGGCGCCAGCTCCCTGCCTCTCTCGGCCAGGAGCTCGAACGCCATCCTTGGCAAGAGCATCCTCGTGATTATGGAACGGTTCGTCAGGGTTTGCGCCATCGTCGTTCGTTATCTATACATATATATATATATATATATATATATATAATGTGGTTCCGTTCCTGCGTACTTCAAGCACGTATGCCAAGTGTGGGCCATATTCTACGAGGTTAGAACCCATAATCACGAGTACGCTCTTGCCAAGGATGGCGTTCGAGCTCCTGGCCGAGAGAGGCAGGAGCTGGCGCCGAGTGACGGGAGGTCTGTAGCAATGCGTCTGACCTCTCTCCCAGCGCGAGCAAATTGCCCGGGGACTCTATCGAGGTGAATGAAAGGGTGTGACATTACGTTCTCTCTCGCTCACCGGCACCTTGATACCCTCGCAGAGCTCGGTGTGTCACGCTCTCTTCCAAAAATGGTTCATGAAGCTCCGCCCCACGTCCGGAATGTACGAGACGGTTCGGCCCAGGAGTTTCTGCTGTGGTCTCAACTAAAGCAACAGGTGGGTGCTTGTGCGTGTATACGTACCCAGTCGCCACCTGGACCCTATGTCGGCATTTCGTTCGGTAAAGCGAAAGCCACGTGTGGTTTAATCAGCCAGTCAGCAATGACTGCCGGCTGGTGGAGGACTTCTCCACTGTCCGCAACGAATTCTTTTGTGGTCCTTCGGTTCGACCGGTGTCACACGCAGAAGGATAATCGGCCGATAGTGAGAAAACTTGTTTTACTTCTTGCTGCTTTTTTCTCGCTCTGACAAGACGCGCAGCTCTGGCTATAGTGTATCCATCCGTTGAGACAGATATGCAGGTAGATAAACATAGAGGGGAACAGTGAGGTCAATAATAAATTAAACTTCGTCGAACCATAGCCAGAGAACGCCCTACAGATCACGGTGTCATAGTGTATTTCTCGAAATGCAAAAACGGCCGTGTGCTTGCGTTGTAGTGCACGTTAAAGAACCCCAGGTGGTCAAAATTATTCCGGAGCCCTCCACTACGGCGTGCCTCATAATCGGTACTGGTTTTGGCACGTAAAACCCCAGAAAGAAGAAAAACAAGAAGGCCCCTGCTTCACGCATGCCGTAACGCTGAGAGCGAGCCTACTCGCATCGCACGTGCCTGTGCCCAGTCCGTTCATGGTTGCGCCGACTTCCTGTGAGCGAAATATGCAATATGAAATATGCAACTATACATGATCATAAAATAATGCCGGGGGTTGGCATGGCGGTCGGGACCGTGGCAATGCGTACCACGAGACGATGTGTGCTGCGAGAATAATGGGAGCTCGCGAAAACGCAGGTGAATACGAGGGCAGTTCTCAGGCTGCGGTGGCAGCGCTTCGACAGGAGGACGCCTGTTCGTTCGGGCCTCGACGAGCTAGAGACCTCCAGTCGACACGTTGGCCGCAAGCCGAGGCTCCATCCTCGATGAAGTATTACGATGCGCGTCGGGTGATTGAACGTTTTCGCCATGGACCGTCGTCTTGCTCTGAAAGACCAAAGTTTTAATAGAACATAATAGTCTTACACGTATCGAAGCCAACACTTTTGTTTACACAATAAAAACATTTAGCTGAGGCCGTCGTGCATGATTGCGCTTCGTAGTTTTTTTATGCATTCGCTTTTGTGCTTGCCTTCCTTTAGTAGACCTACCCTGTGCTCTTTTTATCTGCCTGTTTATCACTCTTCTCCCCACTAGAAGATAAAACGACAGGCTTTCAAAGATTTACTCAATCTCACTGCACGTTTAAAAGGAAATGCCACCAGATGACGTGGCAATCGAGAATAAAAAGAAATAAAGGCTAGGAACCGTCATGTGCTGTTGAAACTGTATTTATATGTTAGTACTCTAATGTGAACACAGGCCAAGAGAGCAGCAGGCAGCGTGCCTCAACCAGACCAGGTCAGGCAATCTCTAACTCGCGCCTCCCGGACTACTGGCGATGTGTGGGCAGCGCCGGGCATTCGTCTTCACTACAATCTCACATCACCTGCCTGCTGTGTCTTGGCCTGTATTCACATTAGATTCTGGTGGAGGTACTGCGGTATTTCCCTCCACCTGGAATTACGCACCCTAACTCTGCCATCCGTCATGCCTGAGGACCCCAGCCCGACATCCCCCACCTCCCTCCACCATCGTATGTGCCGGTGCCCATCGTCACGGGATCCTGACATCTTCAGCGGCACCGATGAGAAAGACGTTGAAGATTGGCTGGAATCTATGAGACGCGCCAGCAACACCACAAATGGACGATCCCCTCAAGCTTGGCAACGCGACCTTCTATTTATCGGGTGTCGCCAAGCTGTGGTTCAAAACCACGAAGCCGATCTACGCACGTGGGCTGGCTTCAAAACCGGCATCGCAGATGTTTTTGGCCGCCCTGGCGTGCGCAAACTTCGCCTTTAACAACGCCTACGAAGCCGATCCCAGGAAAATAGTGAAACGTTCACCAGCTACATAGAGGACATCGTCGACCTCTGCCGGCGTGTCAACCCGACGATGGTGGAGGTTGACAAGGTACGTCACACCATGAAGGGCATTTCCGACGATGCCTTTTATATGCTGCTGTCCAAAAACCCAGGCACTGTTTCTCAAGTCATTGAGCTTTGCCAGAGTTTCGACGAGCTCTGCAGACAGCGTCTTCTCACGCGGCGCCCACCTGTGTGCGACGAAACCCTCGCGAGCATGACCACCGCTCCTGAGATGGACTCTCTGCTTTGCCAGATAAAAGAGTTCGTCCGTGCTGAGGTCGCTCGTCACCTTTCGCTGCTGTCCCCAGCCAAGCCAGCACCCTCGCCTTTGCCGGCCAACCTTTGCCAGGTCATCCACGAGCAAGTGTGCGCAGCTCTCCCTTCTGCTCACGCGACTCCGGCAGTGCCGACTCCCATTGCTTTTCCCGAGGTGACTGCACCTCTCAGCTATGCCGAAGCTCTCGCGCGGCCACCACCACAGACCTTTGCGCCATTCCCATCAGTCGTGCCAGTGCGTCCAGCCCCTCACTTCGTTCAGCCGGGGTACCCACACAGCAATGGACAGTGGCGCACTCCTGACAACCGGCCAATATGTTTTGCGTGTGGTCTACCTGTCCACGTTGCACGATTTAGCCGTCGCCACGCAACATCCTACCGCCACAGCTTCGACAACGAACCATACTTTTCACCGTCCCGGTCGTCCTACGCGTCTCAGAACCCTGGCCAGATGTCTTACTGCTCGGACCACCACCCTCTTGTTGACCGCCGTTCGCCATCGCATCGACGCCGCTCGCTTTCGCCGATGCGTCGTCGTCGTTCTACGCCTGAACGGGAAAACTAATCGCCGCAGTTCCAGAGGCAAGAACTGCGTCACCCACGAACAGACCAAGGCCTCTCCCTTCTCCGACTAATGTTATTGATGTATTTGTGGACGGCGTCGCTGCACTCGCCCTGGTTGACACTGGTGCCGCAGTTTCAGTTATTAGTGACAAACTTTGCCGTTCGCTCAGAAAAGTTACGGCGCCACTGTCAAACGTATCGCTTCGTACTGCCAGCGCAGATCGCATCACGCCTGCAGCTGCGTGTAGTGCTCGCGTTGTGATCAACGGCCTCCTCTACATCGTCGAAATTTTGGTGCTGAGTCCTTGTTCCCACGATGTTATTTTGAGCTGGGACTTCCCTTCCGCTAATTAGGGCGTCATGGACTGTTCTCGTGCTGAAGTGGAATTTCAAACGGTGTGTGATGCCCCACTTCTTGACGCTGGTGACCCTGAAGATAAACTATTTGTTGCCGGAGACATTACAATTCCACTGCACTCATTTGCCCTTGCCACAGTGTCATGTAACATTGTTGCTGATGCCAGCGCACTTTTACGCCATCTGCAATTTGCGCTCGTCGCAAATGTTCCCCGCTGCCTTTCGCCCTTTTGGACGTTCATGGCGGCGTCAGCAGACTGCTCGTCGCCAACCGATTGTCCTGTCCTCTCACCTTGCTTCGTGGGGAGTGCGTTGGCCGTGCCCAGTGTCGACCCTGCTGCCATCATTGACATGCCAACTGGTTCCATCACCACTCTGAGGTCGCCGGAGTGACCTGTAACACCTCGCAGGAGCTGACTTCGCCCGATGTTTTACATAGCTCCATCGGCGACAGATTGACTGTTTCCCAACGCGCCCAGCTTCTACGCCTTGTCGACAAGTTCCGTTCGTCTTTCGACTGCCAGCATGTTCCATTGGGCCGCGCGTCAACTGTTTGTCATCGCATCGACACGGGTACCAGAGCGCGACTGCGACAAAACCCATATCGTGTATCCGCGACAGAGCGCCGTGTTATCGACGACCAATAGCTGACATGATAAAGCGCGGCGTCATTCAGCCTTCGGATAGCCCCTGGGCATCTCCCGTTGTTCTTTTTAAGAAGGACGGATCGATTCGATTCTGTGTCGATTACCGTCGTCTTCACAAATTAACTCGTAAGGATGTTTACCCTCTTGCGAGAATTGACGACGCCCTTGACTGTCTCCTAGGCCCGGAGTTCTTCTCTTCTATCGACTTACGCAGCGGCTATTGGCAAGTCCCCATGGCACCCGAAGAGCATCCTAAAATGGCCTTTGTAACACCAGATGGCCTATATGAATTTCGTGTCATGCTTTCGGGCTTTGCAACGCTCCCGCAACGTTTGAGCGTATGATGGACAACCCTTTGCGTCGTCTCAAGTGGAAACGTGCCTGTGCTACTTAGATGATGTGGTTATTTCGCCCGATTTTCCCACCCATCTCTGTAGGCTAGAGGAACTGTTACAGTGCCTAACTGCCGCCGGCCTTCAGCTCAACCTGAAGAAATGCGACTTTGGCGCTAGTCAGCTCACCATCCTTGGCCATGTAGTATCTAAACACGGTATTCTCCCTGACGCCGCCAAGCTCCGTGCAGTTGCTGATTTTCCGAAACCTTCCTCCGTAGGAGAACTTCGCAGCTTCCTTGGCCTGTGTTCTTACGTTCGCCGCTTCATTCAGAATTTTGCATTCATCACCGCTCCTTTGAATGAGCTTCTATGGAGCGACTTGAACAATTACGCATGGTCGTCCGCTTGTGACGATGTCTTCCAAGAGTTGCGTCGTCTACTGACCTCACCGCCTATACTGCGTCACTTCGACCCCACAACTCCGACCGAAGTACAGACCGACGCCGGCGTTGTTGGACTCGGCGCTGTGCTCGCGCAGCGCAAATCTGGATTCGACGAGTACGTCGTTGCATACGCAAGCCGCACCCTCACCAAAGCCGAGAAGAATTATTCCGTTACGGAGAAGGAGTGCTTGGCCATAATCTGCGCACTTGGTAAATTTCGACTCTACCTGCACTTTGTTGGCTGTCCATGTTGAAGGACCCCTCAGGTCGATTAGCTCGCTGGGCTTTGCGGTTGCAAGATTTCGATGTGCGCGTTGTCTGCAGGTCTGGCCGCCGTCACACCGATGCCGACGTGCTTTCCCGTTCGAACATGTCAACCGAAAGCGATGCCTCCCTCTCTGCCGTTGACCAGCTAGTTACTTTCGTTCCCACCAGGCTGCGACATGGCTTGGGAGCAACGCAAGGATTCCTGGATTATTGCTCTTATCCGCTTCCTTTCAAACCCGTCGACTCTTCCTCCCCCTTCTCGAGCTTTGCGCCGTCAAGCATCCCACTTCGAAATTCGGGATGGACTACTCTATCGCCGGAATTATTTACGTTCGCAAGTGGTTGCTGATCATACCTCGACATCTTCTTGGTGAAATATGTTCTGCCTTTCATGCTGACCCGCAGTCTGCACATGCGTGTGTCTTCAAGACGTACACCCGGCGTCGCTCCAGGTTTTATTGGCGTAGCATGTACACCTTTGTGTGCAAGTACATTCGGTCATGCCCTCAGTGCCAACGCCGCAAGTTTCCTGCTCAGCATGTCTCTGGCCCACTCAAGGCAATCCCGTGTCCTGCCAGGCCCTTCGATCGCAATGGCATTGACCTGTATGGACCCCTTCCGGGCACGGCTTCCGCAAATCGCTGGATAGTCGTCGCCATCGACCATTTGACGCGATACGCAGAAACAGCCGCTCTGCCTGCTGCCACCGCTCGTGATATAGCATCTTTCCTCCTGAAAAACTTTATTTCCCGTCACGGTGCACCTCGCGAACTTTTGAGTGATAGAGGACGTGTCTTCCTCTCCGAAGTCGTGAACGCGCTACTTACTGAATGTCGCATCGTTCATCGCACCAGCACCGCCTACCATCCTCAAACTAATTGTCTCACGGAAATATTTAACCGCACCCTTGGCGACATGCTCTCCAAAGACATCGCCTCTGATCACACTGATTGCGACCTCATTTTGCCATTCGTCACGTTCGCCTACAGCACTGCACCACAGGCGACCACAAACTTCTCCCCGTTCTTCCTCTTGTGTGGCCGCGAACCTTCGACTACCCTCGACACCATTCTCCGTACAAACCCGCCAAATCCGAATGTACGCCCATCTCTGAAGCTGCCCGCGGCGCAGAGGAATGCCGTCAGCTCGCCCGTTCCTTTACAGCCGTCGACAAATGGCAACAAAAATCTAGACCTGACGATGATCACCCGCATTATCGCTTTCTTCTGGACTCCCTTGTGTGGCTTTGGGTTCCTGCTGGCCTCTCATCCAAGCTTGTCTCGAAATATCAAGGACCCTACCGTGTTGTAGCGCAGACCTCGCCTATGAACTATGTTGTCGAGCCTGTCATGTCATCTACGGACGAACGCTGTCGTAGTCGTGAAACTGTCCACGTACAACGCCTGAAGCTGTATTGTGACCCCATAATTCTATGTTCACCATGAGTCGCCAGGTCGCCAGGATGGCTCCTTTTCCGATGGGGGTGATTATAGCGAAGACGAATGCCCGGCGCTGCACACACATCGCCAGTAGCGCGGGAGGCGCGAGCAAGAGATTGCCTGACCTGCACTGGTTGAGACACGCTGCCTGCTGCTCTCTTGTCCTGTATTCACATTAGAGTACAAACAAAAGACGCTTTTGCCTGATAGAACTAGTTAGAGAAATGGACTCTCTGTCCGCAGACACGGAGGCACTGATGCGAGCATGTGCCCGAGAAATCTGATCAAGCAAGCACACTTTCAGCATTATGAAGCTGAAACTTACTTTCAAAGGTGCTTTCTAAATGTGATTGTGTCCGGTCTTCGGAGCTGGCAACTTTACTGGGGAACTCTCTACTCTTTGGTTGGGTCTGACCACAGGCCACGCCATGGCAGATGCCCCGAGGACTGCCGCGGCTGTTCCTGCTAACCGACGACGAAAGGGAGCAGCGGAACCACAAGGCGTCCACGCTCTCAGCTGAGGAAATTTGTTGCGGTTTCCCCGCACAAGTTCTAATCATGTGGACTGCGCTGTTGTAACGGAATAAAGGAGGCACAGAGACAGATCCCGCTCCTGGGCCAGCTGTTCTATTATCTGCCCACCTCGTCTTCCTCCACTACGCTCCTTGCGGAAGCAGCCGAGCCCCGGTGCTGTTCTTCTGCATCGCACTATATATATATATATATATATATATATATATAGTGCGTAGTTAGTATATATAGTGCGCATATGTAGAGTAGATCCATGGCTCGGAGGCTGGATGGACAGAGGTGGAAGACGACGACCTAGAATAGAACAGCTTGCCGAAGGAACGGGTGTTCTGTCTGTTCTTGTCACTTACAATATATATGTTATATATATATACACTACATATAATATATTATATATATATATTATATATATATATATAATATATATATAATACATAGTGCAACTTACTTGCCACCTCGAGCTCGCCGCGAACAATACGTGTGATGCTCTCGTTGAAGGGGGTGAAGCTTTAAGCTTGACGCATGACGACGTCGCAGCCGTGTTAGGGAGACGGGAGAACGGTGGAATGACGGGGCGTCTTTTGGCGACCTTGGAGCGGTGGCATTCCTTGACAATAACGTCGATGGTGGGCAGATTGTTGAAGATCAATAAGCTGAACGCGTCGTCCGCGATCCCTTTGATAACGTGGCCTACTTTGGCAACCTCGACCATGTTCTCGTTGACTTTCCGGCAAACAGGGAGCACGTCTTGTTTGTACGAGACAAACGATTCAGTGAAGATGCCGACTTGTCGGATTTCCAAAGAGGTCGGGAAGCTTTTCTTTTAAAGCATCCCAGCAAGAGATCTCGTCGTCGTGTGTCCGGAACTAAACAAAAGGTGTTCTGCCCAAATAGTAGAGGATATTCGCGAGCATTATGGTAGGGTCCCAGCGGTTCTTTCGGCTAACACGCTCATATAAGCTGAGCCAGTCGTCAATGTCGACATTATCATGGCCTGAGAATATGCCACGATCGCGGGGAGTGGAAACCGACCCGTACGTTGTTGTTGGAGTCGCAGGAGTAGAAGCAGACGAGGTGTCATCACTGGGAGCCATGGTGGAAAGCTGGACGGTGCGGCTACTGCGGAGCTCCGTGGCGAGGACGGTGAGCGGCACTCTCTGATTTTCATAAGAACGATTTAGTTTTGATTTTCTTTTTTTCTATTAGGGTGCTCAATTTCTGTCTTTGGGTTGATCATGGCGCAAGATTCGCGTAGTGCCTGTCATGCGGTAGGGAAAATTTCTTGGCTATGCTGAATCTGTTTGACTGGAAAGTTCTTGGCTTGATTTTTTCTTATTTTACCCGGACAGGTGTTTAAATTTGCTTCCAGTCAACGAAAAAAAATTCCTTCAGAACAAACGGTTTTGAGGGAAATCGATAACATTCGACGCTCAAAGATAAAGTAAGATTCCTCTTTCGTGCGTGCTTAAGCGGCAGTCAACCTTGTCTTACTCTGGAAAACCCTACTTGCTAAGGTCACTGTTTTCATTTCGATTTAAGTGGCAACTCGCTGAGCCATACCCTAGTGAATCTCCATGTCCACACTTTTCAATATTCATTCACTTTCTCTCCTCTGCAGACATCGTAGGTGGTAAGCCCGGCTACATCACCAGAGCAACCGCTCCACCAATGGAATGAAGCGCCATGAGCGACACCACTGGAATGAAGCGCCAGAGCAACCGCTGCACCACTGAAATGAAGCGCCGTGAGCGACACAACTGGAATGAAGCGCCAGAGCAACCGCTCCACCACTGGAATGAAGCGCGGTAAGCGACAAAACCTGTACTCAAAGCTACTGAAGCAACAGACATCGAAGGTGATGTGAGTGTAGAATAGATAGTCCTTTAGATATCTGCATGTGCACGTCAGGTGCCTGGGCGCGCCCCTTGAAACGATGTCGAACGCAAGGAAAAGTATTATTCATGAAGCTTCAAAATGTTTGAGAAACGCTTTCAAAATTTTTTGAGATAACGAAGGTACGATAACCAACCGAATTCTGCTGCACTGCATTTATTACCGAGATACAATAAAATGAGTAGCTATACAAGGAATAGAAACTAGATTTAAGTAAATGATGTTTTAGTCGTACTTGATCCCAAATTTGAAACTTGGAACCCGCCATCCGAGGATATTAATTCAAACATGCAAAAGATTTCTAGACCTGAAGCGTAAGAATCCAACCCAAAGTTCACGTAGAAAACCAAAATTGCACAGCCGAAGAATGCAAGTCTCAAACTGTGAGGGGACTCTGAGGATGATATTGATCATGCATGTTTATATTTCTGCGGTGACCACGTTTCACTGGATAACAAATCTAAACGTAATTGCTCTGCGCGGCTTTCCTGAATGTTATCGATAGTTTATCCATTGTTGGTTGTCACCTAAAAATTAATCCGAAGCTCTCCACTACGGCATGCCCTACATCAGAACTGGTTTTGGTACGTAAAACCCAGAAGAAGAGCCATGTGTAATCTGATGTACACACGCGAGAGTGTGTTTTGACTTTGGAAGGCACGACTGGAACCTTCGACGAGTCCGTATAAAAGTCAGTGCGCTTTACACGCTTATTAGCTTTGACGATCGCTAACTTTGCTCGCCGCTATCGTTTTTCTTTGAGTGTAGCCGTTTTGTGGGCGCAGGTTGACCCATAAAAGAGTAGTTCGCAATAGACAGTTTGCTAGTGTGCTCTTGACATCACTACAAGTATATCTGGCGAGGTCTTAGTTGTGTAATGGAAAACCCCTGAAGCCCAAGCCGTGAAGACATCGTCCAACGTCACCACGGACCATCGAGTTAGTAGCAGGCTGCAAGAATTACTGCCAGAGCAAGGATTCTACCGAACACTTCCAGGAAGATCAAGTCAAGCCAATAGCGGAAATGACAGCACCTGTGTCTCCGATCATCCTCCAACTACGCAGGGAGCCACGGACCTTCCCGGACCAGCAGAAGACCCGGAAAGCTGTCTGGACACATGCGAAAGTCGGAATGTTCAACAACTGGAGCTCCCTGGACAAGTGGCGCCAGGTATTCTCTTGAAGGTTCCGCTAGGACTGGTGCGAGAACCGTGAGTCGACGCTAAAGACATGGAGCTGATTCGCAATGGCTTCCTCTCACCCTTTACGAGCATCGTTTTATTGGATGCACCCTATCGTTTTTTCTCTTATCGGATGCTCCGGCCCTGTTCATCCTGTGACGTGTGCACCACGAGGGATCGGAGGGCTTGGCATTCTGCGAAAGTCAACAGGCAGGTGTCTTCATGGAACATCAACCAAGGCAGGCGCTCACTGGGCTGAGTGACTGTTGACCATGCGAAGAGCACGGGAGTCCCAGATTCAAGCTTTACACCTCGCCTGGTGCATTTGCGCTGTCAGTGAGCCACTGCCAAATGCGTCTTCTCGAAAGGTAGCTAGTTTCAAGCCGTCAGGTAGTATCGAGACTCCCATGGAGTAATTCACGTCCATAAATCAGCAAGCCTCGTGCTTCACTGGCACTAGGTACTGCGGTATCACATGCACTTTTTTTGCACGGGCGAATGATGGGCACCAAAGTGGCACAAAGTAGTGTTTGTGCTGGCAAAGCAACTGGAACTCAGATAATGACAAGGCTAACAGATGGTTTCTCCAAGATGGAAAATATACTTTCCTCGCGGAGGCAGCTGTATCCCAGGAGTCCGGATGGGGATGTTGCTGTGTACTGACAACTCCCCAGTTCGACAGTCAACTGTAGCACCACACTTCTCAAAAAGTCAATGCCTAAATATACGTCGTGCGTGCACCGTGCATCGGTAGTAAAATGTCGATTGCCCAAGGATAGGTCAACAATACTAATGCCAACAGTTCAGGTAATCGAGAAATCTGCAGAGTACAATCAACCTCTCTATATGGCTTTCTTAGATTATAAAAAGGCATTTGATTCAGTACAGATACAAGCAGTCATACTTGACATACTACCACATGTTACTACAAATCAATGGGAGTCGTCATGCAAGAATCGCCAATCTTTCCTGCCTTTTCTTTCTTTAGCGCAGCCCGGCCGGTAACTTCAAGTCACGGGTGTCATGTGTGCTTAAGTATTGAAGGTATTGACAGGAAAGTACCGAGCACGTAGTGTTCAATGCAAGAAACGCATGCGATACAAAGGGCGGTTGTTGTTTAAGCGGGATTCACACTGCAGTATAGATTGCCGATTCAGCCAACGTAGTTCGGTGCCACCGAATCACGTCACACACAAAAACGACGCAGACGATCTGCTAGCGGTGTGATTCGTTACAGCTCACGCACATGACGTTTGTCTGCGGACTGAACGGGCGATCAGTCTCACCGAGTGGATCCAGCTTTAGGGTCAAAATAAGCCCCAAAGTGCGTAAAGAATCAAAGCAATGAGAATCAAAGGCGATGTTTGTATTCTCCTTCGTTCAAACGAAAGTGCGCTATGATCACTACATATGGCCGTGTATTACTGATTGCGCATTGTGCAATAACCCTGTGCCTACAGCGTTGCATGCTACCAGGTGCTGGTTGCGTTTGTCAATCACTACTATTCACTGCCACTTATTGCTCGCTAACTGGTTACAGCTCAAGTCCCTGGATATGCTTGGTTTCTGTTTAAGTGTATACAGGGACTTGAGTTACAGCCAGTAGGAGAAACTTCTGCAAGATTGTAAGAGCTGCACGGCGCTATGCGCCATGCATGGAAAGACTCGCCGGCAGCAGAAGTTTCTACAGGCGCGTAGCGCTTCTTAGTGCTCGTGCGGTCACACTGAATGCTGTACACGTTTTTTGCAAAAAGCATTGCTTGATCGGCATCTTCGTTTTTCTGCAGCCCGCCAATTGCGTGATGTTCACAGCAGTAAACGGGTCGGCACGTTAATACGAAATGCCTAGAGCTGGATGAGGCAACGAGAATTGATGTGTACAAATAAGCTGGCGAGCAAGTTGAATATAAAAAATGCATAAAAATGGTTGTCAGTTTGTGTTCATTTACGTCATGTCTGGGGACGCAAATTTTATTAGTCCTTTTACCTGGATGGAGGTGGGACAGTTGTTGACCTAAAGCCTATGTGTTAGAAGTGTAAAAAGAGAACAAAAAAACGGTGAAGAATACTGTAAGGCGTTTGAGTGCTGTTTTGCGAATGCAAGGTGGGTGGAACGTTAAACTTCGCGTTCCCTTCATGTATGTAATTTTTTTCATTTCTCACGTACCCTATTTCACTTTGATCGCCCAAGCTACGTGAGCCAATTGCGCAAAATAAGTTGTCCGGATAATATCGCTCTATGATTTGCCGAAATTCTAAGTAGAGAGTACTAGATATACCCTAGTGCGTAGTAAACAGTGAAATCTACTACTTTTTCAATAGACAAGAGCTATGGCACACTCAACATTCAAGAGCGGTTTGCGCTATTTGCATTTTTAAGTTAAGTTTAAGCTGCAGTATTGCTCGAGAAACATTTCGATGCTACTGTGCTGATGTTTTGTCTGTTTGTTGGGCACTATTCGTCTGATTTGAGCTTGCAGTACGTTTTCTCCTCAGATGGAGCAGGAAATTCGTGCATACATCAAGAACTACCGTGGCAGCAAGCAGGAGGTCTTCAACAGGTGGGGAGACAGAATGAAGCCTACAGCTTGCAAAAGGAGCAAGAGCGGCTGGAAAGGGTGAGGTCAACCTTGGCATTTTTCTTTAACAATTTCTTTTCACAGCATCATCGGGCACAATGTTAGTTTCATTTCGATGGCTGAGGTGACTTGGAACAACTTGACAACTTTTATGGGCCATGCTTTGGGTGTGCGTTAAGAGCTCCAGGCAGTTGAAATTAGTCAAACCTTGATATAACGAATTTGCACTTGCAGCGAAAAACTTCGTTATATCAATGTTTCGGTAATTCAATAGAACTAACATGCGGAAATAAAAATAGTTCATTACATCGCAAATTTCGTTAAATCTAGGTACATTATACCGAGGTTTGACTGTATTCCAGAGCATCCCCTTTGTGGAGTTTCTTATAGCCCGCCAGTTGGTTGAGAATCACGTTATCTAATGTTGGCTGGCCAGATTGCCAATGCAGATCTAGATACAATTTGTACTATGCTGCTAGTCCACCCTTGTTCTGCTTACAATGGTAATGGACATCATTATCTTGGCTGAAACAGTTCGGGTGAAATACCGCATGTGAACTATGCCTGTCACAATCTGTGCAGTTGCCTCAGTCATTGTATGCTTACAGCAGTGCTGGAATGACACTTTTTGCTTGTCATTTTCTTGCTTTAAATAAAAGCCAAACCCTCTAAAGCACTGGAAAAAATGGTAGCATTTCTTTCTAGGGTTTTCTAGAGTTTAAGCATAGGGGTGCCCTAAATAATTTCCTTATCATGGTGTAATGTGACATGTAAGAAGGTGAAGTAAGACTAGGACAGGGAAAGAGCATCACTCACCCTTCTGCTGGAAAGACTGGGCGGCATTCTCGCCAAATTTCATGCAAGCTTGTCTAGAAACTACATGTATATATATATTTAAATGTTGCGCTGTGTTTACTAATTGTCCACGAAAATTGCGTATTTAATGCCTTAATTGTGGCCAAATTTTGCATTCTACAAATACTTACGGTGTTCTCAGTAATAATGAATAAAATTTTCTGCTTGACCTATTACAGCTAAAAAAGTTATCTTTCAGCGTATTTCAATTAGTTGTCCAAGTAGTAATAGTATAAGACATTTATTCAGCCAAAAATTACAGACAAAGCAATATATAATGTTCTGTAGCACTTTCTTAGGCTTGGTATGAAGCCAGAATCTTAAACAAGATATCATACATTTCCCATTTCCAGGGGGCACAGAAATATAACTACTTGATCAGATATTGAGCAGCAAAAATTATATTCGAACCAGATTAAACTCTATATGTCACGTGATCATAAACTCATCTATTTAGCTGTATTAACGAAAATGGATGTCCGAGGCGCTTCTCAGCGAATCCACGCAACGGAACTAATTCGTGTTTTCCGTGCCGCCCGGTGCATAATGTGGCTACAGATCGCAGATCGCTGTAGGCGGCTTCTCGTAAAAGGTTTTACCTGTAAGAAGCGTGCAGTAGTTTCTAGAACTTTGAAAATATTGATCAGTACAGGATTATGGTCTATTCGGCACACTCCTTTAAGGGTTTTGTGCTGTGCACAGTAGTCTTTATATGCCTGTTCTTGTAAGCATTGTTGAGGAAAAAAATTGCACCCTACAAAATAAAATTTAAGGCAGCAATTCTCTGTAGTTGCACGAGATGTGACTACTTTGAACTTCGGGCAAAGTTGCAAATTAATGTTTACATACAGGAAAGCTGTCGTAAGACAGCTGGAGCACAGTCGCGAGGCTGCCTAAAGCAACGTTGTTCCGGTACGCCATCTTGCACTGCAGCTACAAACAAGCCCAGGCTGGCAGCATGCAGCAGCATGGTCGATTCAGGATGAGCCACTACGTCTGGTTGGAAACCGCTTCGACAAACACCGCGCTGCGCTGGTGGTGGTGCTTTTACTCACCACCAGCCCAGCACATTATCCTCCGGCGTCGATCCCTGAAGCGGTCAGCACAGATACGGGCTGCGGTTGTTGCCATTTGTGTAGGAGTAGTCAAGCTAAATTTCTGCTGCTATTGACGCAAAATGCGAGAGCGTCACACCTTGCTAAAGCTAGTCCTTAATTTTGTCATTTATGGTTTGCATTCGATTTGGGGAAGACCTAATTTTGAAAAGACAAATGTAGGGGAACCTTCATTTCACCAAGTGTGACGTGTAACGAAAAATTCATTAAAAAATTCTGGGTATTAGTTGCATTGAAGTTAGCTCTGCGGAAGCCCATGCACATAAGTGTATCTGAAGAGAGACGCCGGAAGGCAACATGGCGTCACACACTATTTTAACCGTTGTTTTCCTTTTTTTTTCTACCCCAATCTACTGATGGAACGTCACATGTCTACTGGCAATCTTTGCGACCAGCTAAACGTCGAGTTAAAAATTTTTCAAGACAGCGCTCATCAAGTCACCATCCTTCTTGGCTCACCCTCGCAAGCTTTCACTCACACCCTAAGCATAGAGCGTGTATGGCGCCGATGATACCTTAGTGCACTTTGACTTTATACTGAACACAATGCTGCTCTACTTTGGCGGTTACAATTGGTAGTGTGGCGCACAATTGAGAGGTGTGTTCGTAAGTGGCCGGTTGTAATACAACCATTCACCCGCCGTGGCTGCGTAGTGACTTTGGCATTCCGCTGCTAAGCGTGAGGTCACGTGATCAAATCCCGGCCGATGTGGCTACGTTTTGATGGGTCAGAATGCAAGAACACTTGTGTACCGTGCATTGAGTGCACAATAAAGAACCCCAGGTGGTCAAAATTCATCCGGGGTCCCCCACTACGATGTGCGTCATTATCACATTGTCGTTTTGACAAGTAAAGCCCTAGAATTACGCTTTAAATTTAACCTTGTAGTGCCCAACGTATCCCATATGCTACACTGGGTTTGATGCCTCAGAAGGCAGATTAAAGTGTGGGAAACTTAATGGAAAGCCCATCGTTGCATTTCTGATATGCTGGAGTGAACTTTCAGCTGTGGATCGTTTGACAAACTAAGTAGTGATTACTTATTTATTACAGCATTTGGGTTATAACTGAAAAAAAGTATTTTTAGTTTTTTCTAGATACCGTATTTACTTGAATTATCAACGCACCCGCCACTTTTCTAATTAAGAAGTGTGTTTTTCTTTTCCTCGCATAATGAACGCATTCTGCACTTGCTGCCTGAAGTAGGAAAGACACGGGAATATTCGGCGTCTGATATGGCGTCGGCTGGTACGATTGTATCGGACGCCGTATTGGATGCCGAATCGGGGTCTCCTACTTTTATTGCGATAGCAATTACAGTGGAATCTCGTGCATACGATCTTCACGGGAACAAAAATAAAACGTATCTTCCGAAAATCGTATTATCTAAAAAACATTGCTCCTATAACACATTGGCCAGGAAAACAACAAAAACATATTATCCCGAAAAACGTATCATGCAGAATCTTACCGATATGCCACTGTATATGGACACTCCAGGTGCATTTTTGCAGTTGGCGCCGACGTTCTTGCCTTAATCTACTGCGTTCGACGGAGGAAAGCGAGGAGGAAACGCGCCGTATTCCGTCACGCGCACGGCGGGCGGGTGTGGGGGGGCAGGAAGGGGGGCGACACAGTAACTGTGAATTCTGCCGCCGCGCGTGACTTATTTTGAAAGCGATCTGCATTGGGGGCCAAGTATAGCAGTGCGAAGGCAGCTTATACCATTTTTCCATGCTACGTTCTCGCCGTTCAGTTTGCATTGAAGCGATACACAGCAGGAAGGTAACTTTGCTCACCTTTGCTGCCGCGCATCCTCACGCCAATATTTTGACAGCGAGTGTCCGCAGTCAATGGGTGTGATGTTTTCATGTTTGCCTGTGTGCGCTGACGCCTTGCTATGTTAATTTACATAGTTAACGAATGTTTGCAAGTTCACACGGCCGATAAAACTATTTATTATCCTTCGTGTCGCTGTCTACACATTTGTTATTGCAATCGATGGTTCGCCTTTTGGACGAAATTGCGACATCTTTAGTGGTGGTTGTGGAAAGAAAATCGGTGCATAATGAATGCACCCCCCCAACTTTGCGAATATTTTCGGCAATAATTGTGTTTTCATTATGCGAGTAAATATGGTATGAAACTCCGTGACCAGAAATAAATGTCAACAATTTGTTTCAATTTTCCTCGATCTGGAACTGTGTTTGGGCAATAAAAGGTTAATATCGAGGGTTAACTGTATTGACGTCTGCCTGAATGTGAAACTGGATGCACACCATAGACGAAATCTCAATTTGAGCTTGTGAATTGTGTATCGCAAGAATTGTACGTACGTCCACACGAAGCAATTTGTGATGTAGCCAAAAGCCAAGTCGCTGTTTGGATTTGCAGTGAATACCAAAATACTGATTGTGAGATGCCTTAGTCTGGCTATAACCATCTTCAATCTAATCCATGTTTTTCATCAAACTGCGACGTGCGCAACAAAAATGCGTGACTCGCACTGTTAGCTGGTTGGCCATGAGTGATGTAGAGCACCGGTACGTCATACGTGTTTACGCCAGGGCCGGTCGTGTACCCTCTGAGCTGTTAAAATAGGGTTAGTTTGTATGCATTGTTGTTCGCTTATATCTTTCGTCATGTGAATGCTAGCTGTGAAGTGATCCAATGTACATTGTATGTCTTGTATGTCACAAGACTTTGATCCGCCTGTCATTTGAATCCAGTATAACACGAAACTTGCAGGTTAACAAAGAAGCTCTAGGACTTTTTAAGGACGGCACAAAGAGCGTTGGAACAAAAAATGTTAGGCCTAACGTTGAGGCAGAAAGAGCGCGGTGTGGATCAGAGAGCAAACGGGAAATAGCCGATATTCTGTTGGACATTAGGCGAAAAAAAAGTCGCAGTTCAGCGCGGCACACGCAGCACAGTCACAGCGTAAGCTTTGGAGCGGATCAACAGTCTATAGCTCCAATTTTGGCACCACGCACCCCAGGGTCTTCGCGATAGTCTCTTCTTGTTTTGTCGAGAACGATCTGAACTTTCCGCCCGGTGTTGACGGCGAGCTGCGGCTTGTAATGCTGGCGCAACCATACTGGCGGAGGCGGCGGCGACATCGCGAACTGGAACGGCTATTGGAATGAGCCCATAGCAGTTTACGCTGTAAAAAATGGAGCTGGGCAGGCCATGTAATGCGTAGGATGGATAACCGGGGGACCATTAGAGTTACAGAATGGATACCATGAGATGGGAAGCGCAGTCGTGTAGGGCAGAAAACTAGGTGGGGTGATCAAGTTAGGAAATTTGTAGGCCCAAGTTGCAATCAGGTAACGCGAGACAGGGGTAATCGGAGATCGCAGGGAGAGGCCTTCGTCCTGCAGTGCACATAGGCTGTTGATGATGTTAACACGATTGTACATTTTTCGGTACTATACTTTCACACTGTGCTTTTTTTTTAGAGTTCACTCGGTGGAAGGGAAGCACACATGACTGCAGTCCTTCCCTCGCCGCCTTTTAACGCAATAGCGTTAAGGGCCCCGTGTCGCAGAAAATCCGGCGTCGGCAACCGGCGTGGGAAGTCGGCGGATGACGGAGAATATCATCCCCAACCACGCAGGCCCTCTGAATATATTTAGGTATGCCACGCCATTGTACCATTCATGTTGCTCATACCTTTTCTTGCACTCTTGGCAAATCTATTCCTCTGAATTTTGATAATGTCAATCCACAAACAAATGTCGTGAAACAAAACACCTACAGCACATGCCTTTTATGTTAAATCATCTCAGACTGAAATATTAAAAGTACGAAACAAAAACGGAAACGTGAAAATTATGCAATTTTCATTTTGCGCAGCTGTGCAATATCTCCGGGATCGCCCCACGCAAGAGGCCGCGTTTCTACCAGAAAGCTCGCCTTCGTGCATAGTGTTCCCGGTAACCATTATGGTTGCATAAGCTGCAGTTGTCGGGAAGCGTGAGAAGCAGTCAGGGATCTTTGAATGCTATCGCGTTCCACTCTTAAAAACGAAGCTTAAGCGTCCTCTAACTTTTTTTCCTCATTCCTCTAGAAAAAAAAAAACCTTGCACTTGGCCGCGCAATGCTTGAAACAGCGAGGCTGGGCGATCGTAGCCCAGCATTTTCCGGAAGTGCGCGCGAACTTGTCATCTTATTACTCATGATGATGTTAATTCATTTTCGCGCGTCTCGGACTTACGGCCGTCACTGTTTGTTGCATAACGCCGCTTGCAACACCGACACCGCTTTCAACCACGTTGAAATAGCGACAACGCGTTTCAGCAGACCCGCTCCGTGAATGCGTTTCTCTCTCTCGGACTTACGGCCGTCACTATGCGTTGCATAGCGCAGCTTGCAACACTGAAACCGCGTTCCAATGCCGACAACGTGTTCCAGCGGACCCGCTCCGTGAATGCGTCTCTCTCTCGCTCTCATTTTATTTATCTCTCTACCCACCGTGGTTGCTCAGTGGCTATGGCGTTGGGCTGCTGAGCACGAGGCCGCGGGATCGAATCCCGGCCACGGTGGCCGCATTTCGATGGGGGCGAAATGCGAAAACACTCGTGGACTTAGATTTAGGTGGACGTTAAAAACCCCAGGTGGTCCAAATTTCTGGAGTCCCCCACTACGGCGTGCCTCATAATGAGATCGTGGTTTTGGCACGTAAAACCCGATAATTTAATTTAATTTTTATTTCTCTCTCTCCCGAACATAGCGCGCAAAACCTCTTTTTCACAACTAAGAGTATACGAGCGCGTGCGAACGCGCCAGCTGTGGACGAAGACGACGAAGCTCGAACGCAATCATATGGTTGCAATCATAAGCGTGGGTGTATAGCCTAGTGGTTACGAGGCTCGCCTTGGGACCGTGCGTACGCGAGTTCGAATCCCTACTCGGCAAGGATGTTTCTTTACTTTGTTTCTTGATTGCTCGTGATAGTAGTTTCTTGATACGCACGACAAATTACGTCCGGCTTAAACATCTGTGCTGTTATAGGTGCTGCTGTTCGCCAGCAGGAGGAACCGGGTCCTTCATCTGGCCAGCATTGCCCGACTGACGCCTTGGCATCCATTTGAAGCTCGATGGACATCTTCACGGTGCGGTCTGAACCATGACAGCCTTCACTGACCCAGAAAATTATAAATAAAACTCTCTGAGACTTTATATAATCTACTCTTGTGGTCTATTACACTTCCGCGCAGTTCGTGATAAGTCGTGTTTTGTTTGACAGTAGTGCTTTTCTTTTGAGGCATGTTTGGTAAGTTGCATTCATTATTATTCATTTATCTGAGGATACTTGGGAACAACTGAAACTGAGTTTTAGGAGCGTTCTCTTAGGCAGAGGGCAGTGTTGGTCTCTTCTGATTGTGGTAGAGGATGATAAATATTCGAGTTAATTTGATGTTTGCTTTAAGGAAAACGTGACAGCTGAACGCTCGAAAAAGAATAGCGTCTGTGGTTCTTTTTTTTTGTTAGCGCAGAGACATGTAGATAGTGCGCGTGAGTTTCTGTTAAACTAAGACTTTTTTACGGATTTCGCGAGTTCTGACAACAACGCTGTATCAGGTTAGATACTGCTTATTCTGCGGTCTACTTCAGCTGATTTTACATATTGCCGGATGGTTGTTCTCGCACGCACGTATAGAGTACCGCGCCTTAGAAACGGACTGCGCGGATCGCTTTTAGTAATGGTATGCTCTACAGATTTCTTCTCGCTTCGACGCATTATGTAAGGGTATGTCTAAGGCTGTGCGTGTCTTGCACGTGTATTCAGAAGACGGCAGCCTTTGAGTTTCAGTTAGTGCGTGGAAGTACTTATAAATAAGCGCGAATCTTCTTGTAGTCTTGAACGCGTAATTTGCGCATTGATTTGTGCCTTAATAACGGATGTAGAGTACAAACAGGAAGTTCATGGCGTTTGTGCCGCATATAATATTTCAATGACCATTTATTTAGGGTCATCCTGCAGTTAAGTTGGAGGATTATGGTCTTGTATACCTAGACGTGTAACGTTCTGTGCGTTTTTTGTTTTCGTATAGTAAGCTGAAGGGATTCTCCAGTCCACTGCATTTTCAGGCATGGAGTGGCGCCCGACACCGGCATAAAAATATCGCCGAGAGCTAGCGGGGCTATACTAGTCAAGGTGCAACCAAAAAGGAAGGCCCACTGACCTTCAACAAAGTTACCCCCTCACCAGAACAGGAATTGGCCTCCCTGGTGCCGCATAAGCGGCAACTTCGTTAATGACTCCAACAATTTACCCATGGCCCTCAGTCCCCAGCGGCTGCGGAGCACCTGACCAAGGTGGCGGTCAGATCTGCTACGCGGCAGAGGGTGCTAACAATCTCTGGGCCCGGCCAGGCCGCAAATAGAAACTGAACCTGTCAACGTTGAACACGCGCGCCCTATCCAGTGAGGCTAGCTTAGCAAGGCTATTTGAAGAATTATCAGGTATTGCCTGCAATATAATTTGCCTTAGTGAGGTGAGAAGAACTGGTGAGGCTTATACAGTGCCGACTAACGGCCACGTCTTCTGCTACGGAGATCTTCCAGATAAGAGAGAATTGGGGTATTTCTAGTTCATAAGGACATAGCGGGCAACATTGATGAATTCTACAGCATTTATGAGAGGGTAGCAGTCGTTGTAATAAACCTGAATAGGAGGTATAGAATGAAGGTTGTACAAGCCTACGCCTCAACCTCCAGTCAAGATGATGAAGAAATAGAACAGTTTTATGAAGATGTTCAATTAGCAATGAGAAAGGTGCAAACTCACTATACTGTAGTCATGGGCGACTTGAATGCAAAAGTGGGGAAAAAGCAGGCTGGCGAGCAAGCAATTGGGAATACGGAATCCATTGTAGGAACACTAGAGGAGACGTGTTGGTAGAATTGGCGTAAAGGAATAGGCTCCGAATAATAAATACCATCTTCAGGAAGTGCAGCAACAGGAAGTGGACCTGGAAAAGCCCAAATGGAAAAAAAGGAATGAAAGATTTCATACTCTCTGCCGATCCCAGCATAGTGCACGATGTAGAAGTGTCAGGTAGGGTAAGGTGCAGGGACCATAGGTAAGTGAGGTCTAGGATTTCTCTACATTTGAAGAGAGAAAGAATAAAGTTAGTCAAGAAGAAACAGGCCAACCTACACGCAGTAAGGGTAAAAGTAGGCCAATTCAGGCTGGTGCTCGCAAAATATGCAGCCTTAGAACAAGAAGATAAAGACAACATAGAGGTAATGAATGAAACCGTAACTAGGTTGATCTCAGAAGCAGCAATTGAAGTGGGAGGTAAGGCATCAAGGCAACCAGTAGGTAAGCTCTCCCAAAGAACAAAGGACCTAATAAAGAAACGCCAAAACATGAAAGTGTAAAACTCGAGAACCCAGATGGAATTCGCTGAGCTGTCGAAACTGACCAACAAGCAGAAAGCAAGGTATATCCGCAATTATAACGTGGAAAAGATTGAGGAAGCACTAAAATATGGACGCAGCATGAAATCAGTGAGAAGAAAACTAGGCATAGGACAAGGCAAAATCTATGCACTGAAAGATAAGCAGGGTATTATAAGCAATTTCGATGACATAGTGAAAGCAGCTGAAGAATTCTACACTGACCTGTACAGTTCCCAGAGCAGTCAAGCTACTTTCATTCGAAGTAGTGATGAACAGGATACAGAGGCCGCTAATATAACTAGCAATGAAGTTAGAAGCACCTTGAAAGACATGACCACGGGAAAACCTGCTGGAGAAGATGGTACGCAATGCCTCACGACTTCAAGTGTACAGGTAAGGTGGAAGAACGCCAACATTATACTCATCCATAATAAGGGAGACGTTAAATAATTGAAGAAATATAGACCCAATAGCTTGCTCTCAGTATTATGTAAAATATTCACCAAGGTAATTTAAAGTAGAATCGGGGCAACACTTCACTTCAGCCAACCAAGAGAACAGGCTGGCTTCAGGAAGGGATATTCTACGATGGATCATATCCATGTTATCAACCAGGTAATAGAGAAATATGCGGAGTACAATCAACTTTTCTATGTGGCTTTCATAGGTAATGAAAAAGCATTTGATTCAGTAGAGATACCAGCAGTCATAGAGGCATTACGTACCAAAGAGTACAGGATGCATACGTGAATATATTGGCAAATATCTACAAGGATTGCACAGCAACCTTGGTTCTCCACAAGAAAAGTAGAAAGTTGCCTATCAAGAAAGGGGTCAGGCAAGAAGGCACATTGCACAATATCTCCAATTCTATTCACTGCATGCTTAAAGAAGTATTTAAGCTCTTAGACTGAGAAGGCTTAAGAGTGAGAATCAACGGCGAATATCTCAGCAACCTTCGGTTTGCAGATGACATTGTCCTATTCAGCAACAATGGGGACGAATTACAGCGAATGATTGAGGACCTTAACCGAGAAAGTGTAAGAGTGGGGTTGAAAGGGCCCCTAAACCACCCAGAGGTCGAAATTTAGTTGTGTTGTTGCAGTTGTGCACGAGTCTACAACGAACACCTAGCCGCGAGAATTTTTCGAAATGGTGCCGTAATAGCGGAGTTACACGCGTTCGATGATCGAAAAACGGCCCTCGCGCGTTTCGCTCTTTTCTTCGCTATGGCTGGTCTCTCCTCCTCGCCGATTGCTGCTCCAAATGTCACGTGACATACGTCATTGCCAACGCGCTTCTCAAAACACTGCCTACTTCCGGTTAAGGCACGTCCACGCTAGCCATGCTAGCGGCACATATGCGGACGACGATACAGCCTCCAGTCTGCCACGCGAGAGGTGTCCAAAGTAGACGACAGTTCGGCCGGCGCCCCGCCCGCTGCCCGATCAACGGCCCAATCGACGACCGCGAAGCTGCGCGCCTCTGCCACCGGCAACGAAAACATCGGCTGCAGCTGAGTGCACGGCTACCGACGGGAGACGACCGGCTCGTCTGTGCTCGCATCGTAGCCGACGGCGCCGCTAATATCAGCGTATTTTTCTTCTTTGTGTACAATTATTGCGAAGAGCGATAACAACGATAATAAAATATTGCGGCTTGTGAGCGTCGGTAATTCATTTCGAAGCGCCGTCCGCTTTAGCTTTGAAGGGAACCGGAAGAGGCCTAGCGACGATATCGGCGCCGTCGAAGCGATCAGCGACGGTGAGGCTGCCGCACAAATGAGTCCCGGTCTCATCCTCTTTACGTACGGCAAGGAAATCTCGTCGCTCGCGAGCAAAACCGCTGTCGAACGGTGGCCCGCGAATGGCAAACGGCGTGCGGCGTGGTAGCGTGCCGTTAACGTGGACGTAAACTCGGCGCTTCTTGGCTACCTGCTGTTGCTGCGGGGCCGGCGCGCGTTATGCGAAGCGTGCCGCTATAGACCCTGTGTTGCGCGCACGTCTGGACAGGCCAACACTGTCGAACTCTGTTCGCGCAGCTAATGAGACCGCTAAGCATGAATGTGTTGGAACACGAGCGATTTGGCACTTGCATTGTGGGCTGTATAATTACCTATGCGCAAGCGCGCACAAGCAGCAACACGGCGAGGACGAGCAGGGAGCGCGCGTACCTGCTAGCAGACAAACCGGAAGTCGTAGGTTCTTGTTCGACCAATGGACATCGTTTCCACCGTTGACATCACCAGATTCCCCCTGCTGACATCATGACGACTGCTGGGGTTACCGGAAAGGCGAGGGGAGGAGGATGGCATTGTTTTTTTGGTTTTGTGGCGCGCCCGCGGCGCGTAGTGCTGCAGCGTTTGGCATCGGTTATCGTGACAGCATTCTGAACTCGATGCGCCTGTTTACTTGCAATGTTCAAAAAATATATGAGGTGGTTTCGGGGCCCTTGAAGATTATTATGCAGAAGACAAAGATAATGTTCAACAGCCTGGCAAAGGAACAAGAATTCAGGATCGCCAGTCAGCTTCTAGAGTCTCTAAAGGAGTACGTTTATCTAGGTCAATTACTCACAGGGGACCCTGATCATGAGAAAGAAATCTATAGAATAAAATTGGGCTGGAGTGCATATACTGTAGGCATTACCAAATCCTGACTAGGAGATTGCCACTGTCGTTGAAAAGAAAAGTGTACAATCATTGCATTCTACCGGTGCTAACATATGGGGCAGAAACTTGGATGTTAACAAAGAAGCTCGAGGACAAGTTAAGGACCGCACAAAGAGCGATTGAACGAAAAATGTTAGGCCTAACGTTAAGAGACAGGAAGAGAGCGGTGTGTATCAGAGAAAAAACAGGGATAGCCGATATTCTAGTTGACATTAGCGGAAAAAGTGGAGCTGGGCAGGCCATGTAATGCATAGGATGGATAACCGGTGGACCATTAGAGTTACAGAATGGATACCAAGAGGCGGGAAGCGCAGTCGAGGACGGCAAAAAACTAGGTGGAGTGATGAAGTTACGAAATTCGCAGGCCCAAGTTGGAATCAGCTAGCGTAAGACAGGGATAATTGGAGATCGCAGGGAGAGGCCTTTATCCTGCAGTGGACATGAATATAGGCTGATGATGATGATTATGAATTTATCCTAATGTCAAACCTCTATGTGCATCTGTATGTATAGAACACTTGTACTCTAATTCCTTGGGGTGTACTGCTCATATGCATCTTAAGTTTAAAAAAAAGTTTTAAAATCCACATTTTTAAGAACATGTATTTGAATTCACCTTTTCATTTAAAAATGTTGGACAATGTTGCGATGTTGTCTTATTCTCTTCTG
Source organism: Dermacentor silvarum (assembly GCF_013339745.2). Taxonomy (NCBI): domain Eukaryota; kingdom Metazoa; phylum Arthropoda; class Arachnida; order Ixodida; family Ixodidae; genus Dermacentor; species Dermacentor silvarum. The sequence continues at coordinate 103,090 of NW_023606661.1, read as the reverse complement.
GGTACTCTGAGAATTCTGGATGTCTTTCCTAAAAGATTAGGTTACCGGCAGCATAAATTGAACTGCAAACAGAAACAATGATTATAACAGTTGTACGCATTACCTCTGACAGTTATGTGCAAGCACTCCATAGTAAGTTTCTAAGCATAGTGTAGTTTGACTGTACAGCTGGAGGACGAAACTTTGCAGGATCTGCAAGCGCGTGCCAGATTGCATTCTTGCCCTTTATGATGGAGCAATTTCCTGATATTGCATAGGAACAAACACAGGAGCACGAGAAAAACATGCGCAATGTCATGGCTTAACACCAGGCGCTTGCTTCGTGAGAGCGCAGGGATGTAGTTTGGCGAGCACTCCCAGGTTCTACAAATCTTTAATCCTGTCACTGCGTTTCCGAGCCCGAATTATTAGTGCGGGTGAAATGGGGGATGACATATTAGGCGTTATTGATTTGTTCACTTTTAAATTTGTGCTAATATAGAACCATGTGCAGCCGCGGTTCCTTTATCCTCTGCTCGTGTTTTGCTTCTGTTAATTGATCATATAACCTAATGCTGCTATTTTGCAGCAAAATATTGAATTGTGTTTGTTTTTTTCCCATGATATTAGCTTTGCTTGCCTTCCAGGCATTCCTGGCGCAGGCTTCGAACAAGCCGATCACAAGCACAGGCCTTGCTGAGACGCCGAAATTGACACCACCATGACTGTTGCAACAGCTCGACTGTGCGGGTATTGCGCAGTCTGGGGACATAGACTGAGCACCTTCGTGATTTTACTTTTTAACACGAAAGTGTTTTATGCCGGGGTCCACCAAGACTTCACTGACGTATTTCCGTCACGGAAATACGTCATAGAACATAATACAAAGAAAGAAACCAGAAGAAAAAGTTCCACAAACATGCAAAATTTGGAAATCGAACCCACGACCTCTCGGTCCGCGACGATAGATCGCCGAGCGTTTAACCCATTGCGCCACAAACGCTTTTGCAGAGAGCTACACAGACGCGCCTTATATATCTAACACTCCTCCGTGTACCCGCGCTCTTGCTCGGGGCGGTGCCGCCGCCTACGAGCAGAAAAGAGAAGTACTGCATTATGACACTAACGCGCACGACAGTGAACGCTTCGGTGGTCTCAGCACTACGACGCCTCGATGCCAGCATTCGAAGGGACGCTGGCATCAAGAAGCACTACAAACGCCACCTAGGTGGCGTTCACCGTACTCAGCACAGCAGAGCGTGGCCTCCGCAATTAGCTCTGAAAATGTTTCTGAAGTTGATCGCGGAGGCTGCAATTACGACGCGCTGTACGCGCTGATTTGACTCGGTGACGATTCAGTTACGTGCTTTGTCTTGCGCGTTGTATTAGTGTGTCAGTTACGTGCTTCGTCTTTCGCGTTGTGCTAGCGTGTGCAGCGTAGTGCAGCTTCCATATGCACGACGGTTGCTCATGGTCATCGACGTTGGTAGTCGTGATGGAGGAGACGTGCCACCAGGCGTCAGCGTGGGTGCATCAACGCCTAAGGGCGCTTTAGCCACAAAACACCAATAGACATTATATATCAATGTGCAATAAACATTACACTACTTCTGTGAAGACACGTTTCACTTTCGTGTTCTATACCGATTCCTATATAAGAGGGATCAACCACATTTTTTTATTTTATTCAACGTTAGGCAGCGAGTTCTGCCTTCAACATTATTTATGTAGTCTTTTTCTGCTTTTTCTCGCACATTTCTGATGATTTGACGGGGCAGTTGTGTAAGCTTTTAATCCGAATTGCTCATGTTCTGGAAAAGTGGGAAATATGTGTGTAAATTTATGTGCATATTTGGGAACATGAGATGCGTTTTTATGTTGTCTAGGTCTAATTAATGCACTTTCTTTTTCTTTAGTTTGCGGAATAATTTTTCATTTTGATAAGAGTATCATTGGCTTATCTGCAATTCAATAAGGCTAATATGACCAAAATTTTAATGTTCCGTTGTTCCGACTACCCTAGGACAAGATTTGCAAAACTTTGAAGTTGACACTCGGAAGTCTTTTTCTGGAAGGCTAACAAGTGACATTCAAAATCTTCAGGATTTTTCCGTGCAACATACTTTCATAAATTTTTATCCTAGGACCCTTCGTGCTTCGGCTTTTTATTCTTTCACTGACAGTATGTTTTGCTTTAATGTACGGTATACTATTGCACCACATAACATCAATAATGTTGCGATCATTACTATGCAGCCTGGAATATATTGCAGAATTCAAGGTTAAGATTGTACGGGCAATTACATGCAGTGTACTGCCAAGCACACATTTTAGAGCGTGGGATCTGCAGAAAAGAAATCGTAGCAGTCAATGCATCCTCCCTGCAATTCAAAGCTGCACTATATACTTTCGTTTGCCACAAACAATTCATCCCTTATTCCAGGCTGTGTTTTAGAATTTTGCCTTTGTGATTACCATGCAGTGCAAGCCTTTTCAATCCCGTGTACAACTGTAGCATATTTCAAAGTGATGAAAGTATCTGTCATGCTTTAACCAAGCCTTTTCTCAAAGCGATAGTTGTATTTTTAGTATTGTAGAAAGGTAATTTATTATTTTACTCTAGTTTACTCTATTATTTTACTCTATTTACTAAATTTTCTCTATTTGTTTTTCTCTTCACTCATTAAAAGTTCAGTCACCTTAGGAGACGCTAAAGAGGATGAATGTGAAAACCTGCGTGCTCACGAGACATTCATTAATTACTTGACATTCTAATTTGAATGCGTTGCTACTTCCTCGTTGTACTTGTTTTCTCTCATCAAAGATTGTGCGTTCGAGTACCCTAATTATCTTTGCCCTAATTAACAGCAAAGGTCGTGGGTCCGACTCCCACCAAAGCTCAAGGGTTCGAATGCTTTAACCAAGTCTATCTTTATTACTTTTGGCTTAACACCAAAGGTCGTGGGTGGCACCATGAATTTCGGTGCCATTGAATTTTGGTGCCATAGTGCTGGACGGTCGATTATTCAACCCGTGAGCCATTTAAGGCTTTCGCCTTAATAAGCAAAAGTGCGCTCTTGATGCTTAAGTAATTTATGCTTGCCACTCGTGTATGCTGATTATGGACATCTCATTTGCTTGATTCCTGTACATACGTATTTGTATTTGTGCATCTCTTTCCCATGTACGATATTACCCTAGGATGCTGACTTCACCCAGTCAAAACCAAATTTGAAAAAATTATGCTTGGCAAACCCCATTTCTCTTTTTTCTTTTTTTGCCTCTTCAGTTTTAGCCAGAAATGTTGGACCATAAATATTGGGCAGTGTTTCATTCATCTTAAACTCGGGAGTAGCTGTTCTTAAAAGCAGACATGTTCACATTTTCCACGTCTGGTCTGCCTCGTCCAGTTAAAGTCGTCACTCTTGGTCAACTGAATGTAAAAATACGTACATTTTGAAATCACTATCGCACATAGTTAGGGCAGGTTCTCGGAGGACTTCTGTACAAAGTGACTGATCTGAAAATATAAAAAATTATTCCTTTTCATCAATAAAGTTATTGCCAAACAATAAAGTTATTGCTATCCATATTCATTTTCATTGTTCGTGCTGTTGTCTCCAGATGCCTACACAGCTGCAACTTTAGATTGCTTGTGAAGCACAATAGAACACTTGCATACACAAGAAAAATTAAGGTAAAACAATACGATTCCGTGAACTCGTGCACAGTTCAATCGATCGGTGGTGTCAAGGAGCAGCAATGTAGGTAATTTGGAAGCCTTCATACGCACGCCTACACACTATGGTAGAGTGGGCGCATATGAATACTTCCTTGTAAGTAATGCTTTTCCTCTTCACTTCACAGATTGCTGTGTGCTTGTCTTTGATGATACAGTTTGGATCATATAATTGTAAGGGGAGACAAGAAAAAAGCTCAAAATAGTTCAACTAGCCCGTCCCTCCATAGGAAAAAAGGCCTCCATTTTTTTATGTGTGAGCGTTACAGGGCTACTTCCTTCGGAAATCGGCCTGTAATGCATAACACGATGCGCTCCGTAGGTACACGTGGGATCCTATGGGGTATATATATATATATATATATATATATATTGTACTGTATCTCATGGAGACAAAGAGGCGCAAGGACTGCGGGCGCGTGGCAAGAAGAGGAAGCAGAAGGAAACCAGGTGTTCTGGCGTACGGTCGGCTCTCTGTTCTTTACAGTGGCGCAGTCTACAACGAACCTGTCTTCAGGCATTCTAGCCTTAAGTGTGTCCTTGTGGTTCTTGGGCGTGTCGGGTCCCTTCTGCTCAGTAAAGCCGTACACGCTTCCTCGGTTATGGAGGCCGTCATCCTACCACCGTCGCAAATAGCCACCGCAACGTCTGGGGACAGCGTTCAAGCCTCCTCGGCAGCTCTAGGGCCGGACTGTACCGTTGACCTCGTCCTAGCCATCGCCAAGCTGACTCAACATCTCCAGGTTATGACGAGCGCCTTCGCTTTCGTCTACTGTTTCGCCGTACTTCAACCTCATTTCAACCTCAGACAGCGCTACGGCCCCTCCGTCGAGGACCCGTCCTGCCTTCGAACGCCGTCCAAGCTTCCCTTGGTGAGGATGTCCTACCAGGCGCTACTTCTACCTCGAAGCCACCAAGGTATGCCGTCGATGGTTCCTTGGAGGTAGAACTGGCTGCAGTGACTACCACAACGACCACGCTGTCCGTGGACACCGCCCCTGGTTCCTCGGCCAGCTGGACAGGAAGCCTGGCGGAGATGAGGCGCTGCGACTTCCAGCTGCCGGCTTCGATGCAAATACCAGCATTCCGCGGCTTTCAAGATGACGGCGTCCTTTGGGTTGAAACTATTAATGCCTTGGGTGATCTTCATGCTTGGCCAGAACAAAAGAGATGGCTGAACAAAAGAGACTTTGCGGTGCCGCCAAGGCAAGGGAAATCTACGAAGGCATCAAGCAGCAGTCCCGGCCTGAATGAATTGCAGCTCTGATAGCCGCTTTCGGCCAGCTTCCTTATGCCTGCGGTGAGTATAACCAGCGAAGTTCTGCGCACCGCGGTCCGCAGATCTACTGCTTCGATCCGGCGGCAGGTGTGCCCAGCAACGCCACGACAGAGGAGTCCGCCGGCTGGCCTGCCGCAGACACCATCTCACCGGGGGTCGCCGTCTGTTTCACCCTAGACGGTGGGAAACGCATGGCGATCACCGCTTCTGCTATGTAGTATCCCGCTTCCGCTAGAATCACCTAGTATCCCGGCCTCAAACTTGGACAGTTCAACTGCACGCAACGAGTCATCGAGCACCGATGATGGAGAGCTAGCACTTCAGGACCACGCCGATATCTCCACGGACACTAAGAACAACCCACGCATTGGCCAGTCGGACGCACACCTCCGGACTTCACAGCATTCATTGGTCGAATGCGGAGACGTTCATGCCTCATCTAGCGACGCCTCGCTGAAGGGAGCCAGGCAGACCAACACGGCTGTGACTACCATTACTGAAGTCCAGAGCGTGTCCGAGGTCATCATCATTGATTACCTTCCCATGCGGCCCAGATCTTTCGATAGTACGCATTCCGCAATACATATCGAGGGCCAGTCACTTCCTGAAGATGACATGAACACCCCAAGCAAAATTGTCCGAGGGCCGATCATGTCGACTTCAAGAGCTTGGGCCGTATAAAGGTCAATTTATGTTGCCGATCCCGTCGGCGCTGGCTTGGCCACGGATGCTGTCCCGGATGCGTAGGGCAGCAGAATGCCTAGCACGAAAGTTTTGACTAGCGAGAGACGTCGGCTTCACGCTGACCTGACGCTGTTGGCCGAAGATATGCTGCCCCGGCCCGCCGCCTAGTTGGCGCCGACTTCCGCTTAGGCGGGAGGATTGGGGAGCGAAAGATAGAGAAGGAGGCCGCCTCAACCGTCTGTGGCAGTCGGTTCAGGCAGCATTCACGAGGAAGGAGCCGGCAAGAGGCAGGCGCGTAGATGGTGGCTGCTTGGAGGAGCTTTTGGCGGCAAGAGACGTTCAGTGGCTGCTTGATCGGCGCAGATTCGCACGGTTTCTATGGCGCTGCGCTTCTTGTCCGCGAAAAATGGACATTTCTGGCCTACGGATTTTCCCCTTCTACGGACGTCCACATTTACTCGTAAGTTGCTCGTAGCATTAATTTGGTAGGAGAGCGCGGTAAGGCTAGGTTTTCCGTTTCGGGCGCTCTTCTGCGCTTTTCAATCTGTTGAAAGTGACATTATAATAGCGCCGTCAAAATTTGATGTATTGTGGTTTCTGGAGCTGCACTCAAAGTGCAAGAGTTCGCATGCCAAAGCTTGTCGTGCAAGCGAATTAAGAGACTGGGTGCGTCGTACGTGATGCATGGAGCACCGATATGTGCATGAAGTGCCCGTAGCGTACTATAAAGGGTGCCCCAACTATCATGCACCAAGGTTTTTAAAATATGCAGATGCCACGTAGTTGGACAGAACCAAGGTAATGTTTGGCATCGCTTGACGATACTCTTATTATTTTTTGCATTGCGCCTAATAACACTAGTCTTAATTAAAGTTCTCAAATAATATAATTAGATCAAAAGTGTCAATGAGATAATTGTAGAGAAACATGAAAAACTCCCGGTACAGCTTTCTGTTGCTCAATACGTGCTATATAAAAGCGTTTTTCCAAGTGTGAAAGAAGCCATCGAATACACGCAAAGTGCCTCGAGTGGTGAGTCCCGCGGCAATTTTGCGTGTATTTGCGGGCTTCTTTCACGCTCGGAAAAACACCTTTCTGTAACACGTATTGAGCAACAGAAAGCTGTATAGGAAGTTTCTCATGTTTCTCTACAATTTTCTCATTGACACTTTTCGTCTAATTATAATATTTTAGAAGTTTAATTAATTAAGACTAATTATGTGATTAGGCGGAACGGGAAAAAGTATGAGTATCATCTCCAAGCGACGGCAAACAACATTACCTTGGTTCTGTCCAGCTAGCTGGCATTTGCATATTTTTAAATATTGGTGCATGATAGTTGCGACACCCATATGCCGTGCGGACGATGTATGTACCCTGCAGTCGTGGTGACCCGCCTAAGGTAATTTGAAGAAAGGCGAACTTCGCCCCACTGGCGTCAGATTTGCGCGACGCAGGTTTTGAGGCTAAATATTATGAAACTGCGTTTGAATGTGCGAAGCGTATTTAGGTTTTTTCATGAAAAATCACGATTTGTCAGAACTTGTTAATAATTAAGTAGAATGCTTAAAGAGTTATTGAGAGGCCACGAAGCATCTGGTTGGATATTCAGCACCCAAACAAAAGTTATACATGTTCCATTTCGGAAAATTACGTACTGCATGTCTGTATTTGAGATACCAGAGCGGGACCATAGTAAAATGAATCAAGTGACCTGGCTGCACAGTTCTCTACTAAATGGGCTTATGCAATTCAAGGAAGGACATTTTCAAGTACCCATACAAGAGTGTCATGAATTAATTAAATGTTTTTATGTTTGTCACAACTACTAACCTATTATTACAGCATTTCACACCAAAATATTCCAGTTTCTGTTGTGTTTGTATCTAAATAGTTAAGTTAAAGTCGACAAAATTAACTGTAGCGCTAATTTATCAACAAAGCGCTCGCCTTCTATATATAGAGCGCTTAAGGACACAAACGTGTGTATGAATTAAATAACAAATTATGCAGGGTGTCCGTTAATATTATGTCAATCTATCTTTTTTTAGTTCTTGTTGCAGACACCAGCATCCCGTTTCTTCATCTGGGTTTCATTTAACAAATGGACGTTACTTTCTAAATGAGTAGTAGTGCTTAAGTTCCTAATTGACAAAATCGTGCTAATTACTATTTTAATTATTAACTTTAAAGCACATGTTGCAATGTTGGAAATGAGCCTGTTAACATCCGGGCCTATTCAGTTGGAACCAATTTTGTAACTAGGACCAATTTCAAGATATACGCAAAGTATGGGCAAAAATGCCTAGGTGTCATTTGCATTTTCTTGCTGCACTGCGAATATATGCAATGCTCGAGGGCAGTATTCAGGACACCAAGTCATTTTGCTGACTTTGACTTCGTATATCTCGAAATTGGTGCTAGTTACAAAATTGTTCCGTTTGAATAGGTCCTTTGCGCTGACGGCCTCTCATTCCGCCATTACGACATGTGCCCCAAAGCGACTAATTAGAAATATAATTAGCGCGACTCTTTCAAAAAAGTGCTGCTGCACTTGCAACTTATTCAAGGTAACTGTTGAAGAAGCGGAATATTTGGTATCGGCGCCAGGGGTGTTAAAAATCGACATACGAAAAAAAAAGAACTCAGTGCTCCGAGTAAAAAAAAAAGGGAAAAGCCTACATATAGATGCCGGCAAAAAATGCTTGCCGTGGACAAGCCACGTTGTGACCGTCGTGCGGAAGTTGTCGGCCCGCGTACGACGGCCAACCACGGCCACAATGAAGTAACCGGCGGCCATGACGTCGGCCCGATGCCGACTGCCGACCACTTACCAGTCGTCGGCAAATAGATTGGCCACCTATAAAAAGCGAGCCCGGCCCGACCCAGATGGCCGAGATCGGGCCTTCGTCTCTTGAACTGGCCATGCATGCATCGGGCCGATTTCCCGCGGAGCTCATTTTTTTTGCTTGGGTTTACTTGAGAATCACGATGATTGCATACAGTAAATTGTCTTCTAGGTTGAGAAACCGATACCTGGCAACGACGGTTCTGATTTTCAGCGAAATAGAATTTACGATCGAGTGAAGAAGCTATAAACGCCGTCGGAATTCAAGTATAAGCAATCACCATGTTCCATTTCTGCATATTCCAGACGCAAATAGAGGCAGTTCCTTCGTAAGCAGAGTGACGTTGATTTCCTTGGAGCCACTTATGGTGTCCACGGCGTCGGAATCGAAGGCGGGTCCACGTTAGCTAGCGACATGGCAACTCGCCGCACGGCGTTAGCAGATCTATGACCGCCAGCCGACGGCGGTCTTGCTGGAAAACGGTAGATCTCCCTGTCACGCAGATCTACCTCTCTGCTAGATCTCCCTGCGGCACATCGGCGTGGCCATTCAGCGACAGAGGAGTGGCGGCTACGCTCTGCCGTCGCCGGCAGCCTCGCCGTCGCTGATCGCTCGCCACCGATATCGTCGCTAGGCCTTTTACTGTTCACTTCGAATCGGTAGCTGACGCCGCTTCAGAACGAACCACCGACGCTCCCAAGCAGCAAAGTTTTGTTACCGTTGCTGCCGCTTTACCCTCTCTTTGCAATTATTTCAGACGAAAAATAGATGCTGATATCTGCAATGCGAGCACGACCGAGCCGGATCGCAGTGCACATCGGTATAGCCATGCACTGCAGCTGAACTTGTGTATCGGAACTCTCGTTTAAACGTTTGATCATGGACATGTTTTTTGTCAATAAACAATATACACGCGTCACTTTACTCTAGGGTACATCATTTTGCCTGGAATAGAAGCTGCATAGCCCGCCGGTAGCGGCGTCGCGCCGGTGCAGCGTCGATGCGCTGTGTTTCTGCAGTAAACACGAAATGTTCACCGTATATGTTCGCTGTGAGAGTGGATCATTAGCATTCTCATTTGCTGCCTTTTCATTTTATCACAAGGCACCACGAACCACTGGAAACCCATTGGGAATTTACACGCCGGTGGGAACTATTACTACTCGAAGCGCCCCCGAAAAAGTCCGGCTGTATATATGCGATCTTGTACTAAGAACATGTGTATACTTTTGTACTAGAAGCACTGCCATTTTCGCTTTCAATCAAATAAAATGCACACGGATATTATGCCGGTGAAGCTGCAGAAATAATTGAATACCAAATGGCGTGCGATCGCGCCTGCATGAATCCGACGTCGCCGTTGCTCATGATCGTATTTTTCGCGAAATATAATAGAATGATAGGGCTATATTACGGCTTTTTCTAGTTGTAGCAAATAAACACGCACGGATAACGACGGCCTTCATACTTTTTCTTTTTCCACGGGTTTTTCACATCACCCACTGTATGGCGCCGCTGGGGATTTTCTTCTGTTTCTATGACTGAACAATGCGCGCGATGTCCGCAAGGGGCGCTGTGTGTCAGCTCAAAACACCAGCGCTGGTTCCCCATTAGTGTTGGTTATATTAACTCTACGAGCCCGGGCGTCCGTTTTTTTTTTCGCTGCGATTTGCATGACGCGCCGCAAGGCGCCGCCACTGCGTGCGCCCCCGTCGGCGCATGCCAATGTGACTTTATCTGCTCGCCCGTGCGCGCCGGCGCTGACGGGCGTTTCACCTCCTAACTAATCTTCTTGCGTGGTTTAACTGAACCTGACCAACATGTTTATGTCAATGAGCATGTGACACTTGAAAACAAACACCTGTTTGGCGCTACGATTGCAGAAAAGAGTGCAGTCCAGTGGAAATATGCGTGGACGAAAAATGGCATAGTTCTTGCACGAAAAACCGGTCACTCAGATTTCATTCAAATCACCTCTCAGGCAGAATTATTAAGAATGACGTAAAGTGCAGCGGAAACATTATGCATGTGTTTCATTTTCCATGTGCCAGACATGGATGAATGCCCCCTTCTTACACCAATCCAGTTTAATAGATCATTTAGCGAAGAATAAACCAAATTATAAAATTTGATAGATTTCTATATTATGCAGTCAGCAGTAAATAAGGCTGATCACCTGACTTCTTTTTCTGGAGAGTTCGCAAATGGAATTTGATGCCATTTTTCTGTCCAAAACCTGGTATTCTTTTGATGGTGACATTGTTGGTATTCCTGGCTACAAGCAATTTTTTTCTCAACCTAGACAGAAAACGTGGCGGGGGAGTTGCAATATAGATAAAGAATACTTTCGTGTAGAGCACTGCATGGGCTCTGGCTTACCCGAAAGCTCGGGCCCGGCCCGGCCCGTGGGCCGGGCCGGGCCGGGTAGAGCAGTTTTTTCACGGGCTCGGGCACGGCGTGTGCTTTTTGACCCGGGCCCTGACCGGGCTCGGATTTTCTGACGCGGGCCCATGCCGGGCTGGGCGTGTCCACGTGGAAATTCATTACACGTGGACACGCCTGACAAGCTCACTTACTACAATTCGTAAATTGCAATATGTGTAGTAAAGTAATTAACTAAGGATAATTAGTGAATATTTGCTCATTAGTTCAATATGGGTTTCAATTTCTCGTGCTACTAATGTCCGCCTCATCGAATAACCCATCTCAGCGATAAGAATTATGCTACATGCCACAGGCGATTTTTAAAAATTCCGTAGATCTTAAATTTGAACTACAGGTAGAGCACCCGTGCATAAGCTTACCCATGCTTGAGCTCCGTACCATGTGAACAAAGAAAATATCTGTGTTCGTACACTTTTGCACCTTCGGCACCCCTGAAAGCAATCCCTAACATAAAACAAAACAAAAGCAGAGTTCTTTAATGACGCGTGTAGCCAAGAAACTTAGTCACAAATGTGAAATGCCTCGCCGCAGCAACTTGACGGCCAACTACCATGGTGGCGAGTGCGCCTAAACGCGGAAAAAAGAACAAAATAGAGAAAATGGCGCGTCAAGTACCACGTGATGGCACTCATCCAATTGGGAGACGCAGGCCTTCTTTCCTGCCCTCTCTCATGCTCCTCGCAGCATCCGCAGCGGCAAGATAAAAGCATGTCGCTACCTTTAGTTTTATCCCGGACCCTTGGGCTTTATCTGCTGTGGAAGGTGAGTCAAAGCGGCGGGCGTCTGCTACATGCTACGCCCTTGATATTTTGGTCGCTCTTAGCCAAGGTTCTACTACAAAGATTACCCCTACGTAATTAAGGTTCTACTACATAATTTAGGTTCCTTAAAATACTACGTCACTGCAAGACAATACTGCAGCGACTCACCGCACAGAGAACGTGTTCGTGTGCTGTAAATACGGGGATTTTATAGTGCAGGTTTGCCATCGCAATGCTCCGCACTTACAAGGCTGTTTCAGGCAAACATTCAGTGCGCACTTCAACGTAATGGGAGGTATTTTAATTTAGTTAAGTGCAGCATAACGACCTTGAACATGCTGCGCAACAGAATAAGCACGAGATGGCGCGCATAATCAAGAGAACTTGTTTGGAAGTAGCTTACCTATGGACAGGTAGTGAGAGCAGGGAAAAAATAAGCAATTGGTTGACTGCATTAGAAGCGATAATAATGAGTTCAGTGAATCAGGCCAGGTGATATTAGTGGGAGATATGAACACACATATGGACGATTTAGATGGATATACTGATTACAACGGTTCTCTAGCGCTGGATCTGTGTGATGAATAGAACGTTGTAGTAGTTAACAGGGAGAATAAGTGTCATGAGGAGGTAACGTGGCAAAGCGGAAACAGGCAGTCATGTATCAACTACGCCTTAATATCAGAAATGATCTACGAACAAATAGACCAAATGATAATATACAAAATGGAAAACATAGCTTGGGTAGCGATCATAGACGTTTAGCATTAAAGTTTGGGAGAAATACCAACGCAGAGCACGAAAACATAGCTTCAGAATTTTTAAAATGAATGAAAAGCCAATAACAGAGATTGCAAAAAAAGATAGAGAAGAAAATTTAGGCTTTTCCTACAGCAATCTGGGAATATAAGGAACTAGTAGACGTTATGCAGCAGGAAATAGGCAGACATCGCAAAACAATTGTTGTATTGAAAAGAGGAAACCATGTAAGTGGTGTAACAGAGAAATGAAGCAAGCTATAGAAGAGCATAAAGAGGCATCTAGGGCTCATCGAGAAACCAAAAGTTAGGATTACACGAAAAAGAGGTGCTCCATATAGATATAACACATACCGAGAAAAGAAAAGGGTGGCGAGTGAGCTCGTGCAAGAGAAAATAAATGCGCAAGTGAACGTTGTGTGCATAACATTCACAAAAGAGACAAAGGTGCCCCAAAAAGATTCTGGAACCGTGTAAAAGCACTCGGAGCTCCAACTAAAAACTCGCAAACGGCTATAAGGGATGAAGATGATAACATCTACAAAGGAAACGATGCACTGCGGTACATCACAGACGTTATTAGCGATAACTTCGGCACGAGAAAAAGCGTAGTTCAGACAACAGATCCAGCAACAAAAGAGATAGGCCTGATAGATCAAAATTTAGCATAAGAAGATTTCTTTGTAAAAAGGCAGCAGAAAATGTCCCTAATGACACGGCAGCAGGACCCGATGAAATCCCAATACAGCTAATCAAAAACCTTGGTCCAAAAAGCGAGGCACTGCTGACTAATGCCATAAGCAAGTGATTAGAACAAAGAAAATTCCCGTTGGATGGCGCGAAAGCAAGATGAACCTCCTCTGCAAAGGCAAAGAAGATAAGGATAAGACGAACTCGTACAGGCCAGTTACAGTAACGTCGGCGATATATAGAATGGTAATGCAAGCCTTAAAATTAGTACTGTCGAAGTGGGTGGAGAAAAACGATGTATTGAGGGAACTACGGAATGTGTTCAGGCCAGGCAGACGCTTAGAAGACAATATGTTTGCACTAACTCAGTGCATAGAGATTTCAGTAGCTTAGGAAATACCTTTATCGATAGCATTTCTAGATAATAAAGGAGCTTATGACAACCTAGACAGGGAATTGTTGTGGGATATTCTTAAGCACGAAGGCATAGATGACGATTTCGTGGAGCTGCTGAGGGAGATATATAGAGACAACCAAATACAAGTTGTATGGGAAGGTCGAAAAGGTAATGAAATGGTGGGAATTCACCAAGGATTAAAGCAAGGATGTCCTCTGTTTCCATTGTTGTTCACGCTTTACGTCAAGGGTATAGAAAGACGACTGTAAAACAGCGAATTAGGATTTGATTTATCCTACATGCGCAATGAACAAATGGTGCCACAGAAGGCCCTGGACTGATGTACGCAGATGACATTGTGCTACTAGCGGAAAATAAAAAAGATATACAGATACTTGCGAATATCTGTGGCAACGCAGCGACAAATCTAGGCCTTAAGTTTAGCACAGAAAAATCAGGAATTATGATCGGTAATGAAGAGACTAGTAATTACGTGGTGTCAATTCAACAGCAAGGTATTCCCATCGTGAAGCAATATAAGTACCTAGGCGTGTACATGAAGGAAGGAAATTATTACTCAAGCAACCACGAAGATAATCTGAAAATAAACGGAAAGCGGAATGCAGCAATAATGAAACACAGCACTGTGGGGCCATAATAAGTACGAGGTGGTGCGTGGAGTCTGGAAAGGAGTAATGGTGCCAGCGCTAACGTTCGCAAATGCCATTCTATGCTAAAGATCGGATATCTTGTCGGGGTTGTAAGTTAACCAAAGATCAGTAGGCCGGTTGGCTTTGGGAGCACACGGTAAAACCACAAATATGGCAGTGCAGGGTGTCATGGGTTGGATCTCTTTTAAAGTTAGAGAAGCACAGAGCAAAATTAGTTTTTGGAGAAAGGCTCAGCAACATGGTTGAAAATAAATAGGTGGCTAAAGTGCACAAGTATCTCTACCTGAAAAGCGTGGACACAGAATGGAGGAACAGGTGAAGGAAGTTGGCAACGAAGTACAGGATAATCGAAACTGTAAATAGACAACCAGGAGTCATGAAAAAGAAAGCGAAAGACATAGAGATAGGGAATTGGATGCAAATAATGGAAACAAAAAGGACCATGGAGATTTGCAAGAATGAGAAGAAAGAAATTAGAAGGGAAAATCTGTGCGATAACACAAAGGGCAGTGCCTTGCTATTGGGTTCGAGCTGATTGCCTAAGAACCAAAACATACCGGAGCAAATATTCGGAACTAGGTAAGGCATGTGTATGGTGCAGTAACGATCCAGAGACCACTCAGCACATCCTAATAGAATACGACCGGATTCACCCAGCCAGAACCGTAGGTAACGTACAATTTCCAGAAGCACTTGGGTTTAAAGTGGAAGGAAACATCAACCGATCAGCCGTAGAGATAAGCAAGAGACGATTAGAATACTGGTGGAAAAAAAGCAGGCAAGAGATTGATACCAATTTCCGTCTTAAAATCATAGGTAGCGGTACAATATAGATTTAGGGGAAAAAAAGGAAAAAGATTAATGAGAGGTATACAGAAATGCTATATAAAGAACATGTATAGTATACCTGAATAAATCAAGCCGGCTAGGTGATTTAATGGCATCCTCTTTGAAACGAGGTGGTGACAGTCACGACCTCGTTTCAAAGGGGATGCCATTAAATCATCATCATCATCTCCAGCGCAAGAGGCCTATAACGCGGCGGCCGCGCCGTTCCGTGATGGGTCCTTCCTTTCTTCGGTGCAGTCGTTCGGAGTTGGGAGCGCAGTGTTGCCAACTCAGTGTGCTGTATTATAGCTAGATTGATACCCAAAAATTCCTAGATGGTTAGAAAAATTCTTAAAATTGTTATACAAAGACGACGTTTTGCTTCACAGGGAGGCAGAGCTTTGTGCGCGCTTCTGTTCACATCTTGATATGTCTTGTTGAGTGATAGATTAAATTAGTTTCATTTTAATTGCTCACCTTGCTCGTCACCACCCGCTCCACAAATTGCCATTTACTATGCTAATGCGTCTACTGTAAACAGAGATCTTTGCAACCATGAACGCATGAGGTGCTGTGAAATTAGAAATATTGTAAACTGCCAAGCTTGCGTTCTGGAGCACTGTCACGGCTGTCACCCGTTCGCCGTCGGCGCGAAGTCGATAGACGGGGTATACAAGCCGGTTGGCCATTCTGTACTCGAGAGAACACAGTGAAAGAGAAAGAGCCGAGAGTGAAAAAAAGAAACAACATATTTATCGACTGACAACGATACACAAAGTAATAACATAAAATGATAATAAAAAACACAAGAAAACTTACACACCTGAACTTAATATAGCTCAATGAACACGACAAGAAATATGACGAGCAATTAACAATGTATATAAAAATGAAACAGGGCGTGGATCAAATATACAAGAATACACTTAACAGTAGTTCAATAAAACAAACTTCAAAAGAAAACAAACGATGTCATACGCGTGGCCGGGCAGCAGCAGCAAGTCCATAAACCGTGAAGTCGGCGGGCAAAGCTTTCCCGAAGAATCCCGGCGAGCCGATCTTGTTGAGGTGGATGCGATTGCTGGACTGGGTTTCCCGGGAGTCTAGATCTGACAATTTCCCTCCTGCTCGTTGAGCTAACTTGAAGGGCGGCATACCGTGAGCTTCGTTACAGACATTGGTTGGTTGTCTCGTACGTCAACGAGTTACTCGGAGTTCCGACGTGGCTAGGCCTCCCAGGCGATACTGGACGGCACTAGGCCCCTGACATCTCCAGATAAACCGAAAATATTTATGCTGCAGGAAACCTTGGCGGATGAGATCAGCCTATCCGGATACGAAACGACATGCCGGGGCAAAGAGCCGGGTAAGGGGCTAGCCACGCTCGTAGATAAGAAAATACCATTCATGGAACATGATTTGCGCCTTGGACTAAACAAATTAGAATAATTACTTCTGGAAATCATTTTGAAAAAGAATAGAAGCAAACCGCAAAGCCTCATTTATCTCAATGTTTACAGCAGTCCTAGCGACATGAAATAGAGTTTCAGGGCACTTCTTAACAAGACTTTGGCTGTTAGTAAGTACACGCCACTCATTATTGGAGGGGATTTCAACGCCCCACATCAAACGTGGGGATATCGCTGGAATACTAAGAAAGGGGATGGACTCGGCACCTAGTTACAGATCCTAATCTCTCCCTCATCACTGACCCAGCTTATCCCACTAAGTGTGGTACATCTACGTGCAGGGACTCCACCCCAGACCTTTCTTTTGCATCAAATTTAGCGAACGCTGGCTGGATTAACTCCAATATTGACCTGGGTAGTTACCATTACATATTACAAATAGCACTGAAAACACCCAGTAATGAGATAAAGCACTTTAACTACATTGACTGGGATCTTTTTCGGAAAGCAAGGAAAAGCAGAGCTGAGAGAGACAGGACAAAAGAAAACACTCCAAACTTGGACCACTCTGCTCAGGGAAGATGTAAAGGCGGCAACGAAGGATATTACCACTGAAGAGGATATCGAAATTATGGACAGTAGACTGGCGCCCTTGATTGAAGCCGGCTGAACGGAAGACTCAGGAAGCGTATAGCATTGTTCAACAGGGAGATTGCGGAACACTTCACAAATTTACAGCAACAACAATGGAATGAACTTTGTAATTCCATAGATGGTCGAATCAAACGAGGTGGAAATTGGAAATTACTTAGACATTTGCTTCATGAGAACGACAGGAAATCTAATAGGAGAACAGCAGTAGCACGACTCGTCCATCATGAGTCAGGACACAACGGAGGAGGCCATTCTGGATCGACTCGAAGCTAAGTATTTATCACTTAAGGATAGCAATGAAAGTACTGACCATCCTGAATATACAGGGGAAGAGTGTGAGCCTATGGATCAAGAGTTCACAGAAAGCGAAGTTCGCGCAGCCCTGTACGACCTCAACAGTAGATCCGCTGCCGGTCCAGATGGCATTTCCAATAGGCTGTTGAAAAATCTGGATGATGATTCTATAAAATATTTAACAGAGTATTTCAATAAACGCTGGAAAAACGGTGATTATCCAAAGGAAGAATTGCTAACACAATTCTTATTCCCAAGCCAGGCAAGCAACTCAATCTAGATAACCTAAGACCCATATCGTTAACATCATGTCTGGGCAAAACCATGGAGCATGTCATACTTAATAGACTGACTAAGTATGTAGATAACAGAAATGTTCTTCCGCATAACCTGATCGGTTTCCGTCCTGGACTTTCGACTCAAGATGCAATGCTTTTAATCAAACATCACCTTATTCTTGCTAGCCCTCTACACACGAGAGCTGTCCTAGGCCTAGATGTAGAAAAAGCCTTTGATCGCATCAAACACAAGGCCATATTGGATATCCTATCGGAGATGGGATTGTGTAAGCGATTGAACAATATAGTCAGAGCCTTTCTCGGTTGCCGTTCTACTTCTGTCAGGTTAGGCAAACTCCAATCGACAACCCTGGCACTTGGGAATCGTGGGACACCACAAGGCTCTGTCCTATCTGCCATGTTATTTATTTCCCAATGTCAAGCGTGGCTCGAGGTCTCGCGCAGGTTGAAGGTATCCACTTTGCAATATATGCAGATGATGTAACAATCTGGAGCGCTGAAGGTAATATGGCACAAACAGAGACCAAACTACAGCAAAGCATTTATGTGGTGAAAACCATACTTGTGGTATGGGACTTAGCTGCTCTGCTAAAAAATCAGAATTATTGGTACTACAAAGCAGTAAGCGTGGGCGCAAGCCGAACGGATATGTCCCAGAGGAAGAACCCCGCATTGACATATACACCAAGAATGGAGAACCAATCAGGCAGGTGGAGACTATTAGAGTGGTAGGACTTCTCCTGGAAGCGAATGGATCTATTTGCAGGATGATACAACATATCTCTAAGTCAGAAGAAGTCATTAGGCTTCTGCGTAGAATTACCAACAATCATAAGGGGCTAGGAGAAGACAGTGCCATAAGATTGGTACATGCATTCGCATTTTGCCACTTCTCGTGCGTGGCAGGCATGCTACAATGGACACAGGCTGATAAGAACAAGCTAAACGCTTTAATCAGACGACTTATAAAGGCTGCATTAGGATTTACCATCAGCACGGCTAATGGTAGATTATTGCGCCTAGGGCTGCATAACACACTAGAAAAGATAGCTGAGGCTGAACAGGTGGCCCACCAAGACAGACTAATGAGGACACGACCTGGGAGGGCGCTACTTGAAGAAATGGGCGTAGAAAGTAACAACCAAACCAACAAAGGAAAATTATTACCAGAATTGCAAGCGGGACTGCGAGAAAAAATTAAGACGATCTCGTTCCCTAGGAACATGCACCCGACACATAACCTCGAGAGACGGAAGGCAAGAGCCAAGGCACTCCTTCAAGACATAGATCAACATAAGCAGCAGGCGGTGTTCGTTGACGGTGCCTGGGTTAAAAATAATGATGCATATACCACCGCTATTGTCGACACTCAAGGTAACATACGGCACGCCATCACCGTCTATACCAAGACCCAACAGTAGCAGAACAAGTAGCCATCGCCTTGGCCATCCGGACAAACCGGTGGACACATATTTACAGCGACTCTAGAACAGCCATACGCAACTTTACTAACGGATATGTGACACGGATAGCAACCAGGTTACTAGACAAGGTCAACAGTGAGAGGATCGAAATCCGCTGGTTTCCTGCTCATCTGGGGGTGGTGGACGAAACTCAGATAAACCTCAATGAGGTGGCAAATGAAGCAGCACGCCGACTTTCTAGCCGTGCTCTTCAAGATCGAGCAACTTGCACTTCACCCGGGGAACACAGGGATCGATTAAAATATATCGAAATCACGAAGCGTTATTATTTAAGCAGACGGAAGCACCCAATGCCACACGGTAAGCTTTGCAGAGCCCAAGCGGTCACATTACGTTTGCTACAGACAAGGACATACCCAAGTCCAGATTTTATTACCAGGATCTATCCGGAGAGGGAAATTCAAACCAATTGTAATAAGTGCAATGGCATCATTACTCTTGAACACATCCTTTGGCAGTGCCCCGCGATCTTCACAGACTGTGACAAGGAACAAGAATGGTGGCGGCAAATGCTACACAGTCAATCACTCTCTGACCAATTACGGACAGCCCAGAAGGTCCGCGATGTGGCTGAAGGGCGCGGCCTGACAGTCCCACCGTGGGAGCGGCCCGCGTCAACCCAGGGTTGACCTTCAGCACTCAATAAAGTTCTTCATACCATACCATGGGGTTTTATGTGCCAAAATCACGATCCAATTATGAGGCACGCCGTAGTGGGGGACTCTAAAAAATTTTGACAACCAGAGGTTCTTTAACGTGCACCTACATCTATGTACACGGATTTTTTCGAATTTCGACCTCATCGTTGGAGAGGTAACTGACTATCTGTAGTAATTTATTTGCAGTATGCCTTCAGACATTGGCACCAAATTTGCCAATCTTTTGATTTATTTTATGATGAAGTAGCTGCTTTCACTTACAATGACTGAAAGCCCTGAACTAATTTGTCGGCATTTGCAGATCTCATTGGTTTTCTTTCTGGCTTGTGCACTGCTTGCTGTAGAGCACTGCACCGGCCGATTTTTTCAGCCCGGGCCCGGCCCTGGCCCGTTTTTACATTGGACTGCCCGCCCGAGCCCGATCAAAACTTATATGGCGAGACCCGGGCTCGGCCCGGGCCCGAAAATAATCTACGTTACCCGCCCGGCCCGGCCCACCACCCCTTTACCTTAGGCCCGAGCCCGGCCCGAACCCGGCCCGAGACCAAAAAATACATGTTTTTCAGAGTTTAGACGCCCGAGAATAACTCACTGCACGTTACATGCGCACCACCAGAAAGCCCGAGCCCGGTCCAGGCCCGCGTCAAAAAACCCGAGCCCGGCCCGAGCCCGTGAAAAAACTGCTCTACCCTGCCCGGCCCGGCCCACGCGCCGGGCCGGGCCCGGGCTTTCGGGTAAGCCCGAAAGCCCGAGCCCGGGTGTGAACTCTGTTGCACAAACTCACGTTTCATGGCGCACAACTGGCACAGTTGAATGTCTGCATAAGGGATATTCGTGTATAATAAAGCACACGTGGTTGTTTTGCCCTGGCATGAGCCAAAGTGCATTACAGCCTGAATAATAAATGTAGGCATGTTTAGCAATTCATTGATTGCAACTGTACTCACAGTATCCGATTTCGATTTATAACTCTGCTTTATGAAACAAAAGGTTCTTAATTTTTGAAAGTTTTATTTTGTGAGGCTGTGAGCATAGCAGGGCAACCCAAATTTTAATATTTGAACTTATCTGCAATATTGGATGATGCAACTTTCATTTAAAATAGGTGTACTTTGTAATGAAATATGTTTTTGTGTGCAGTTTTATGTGAATGTAAGAGTATCACTACTGCTTCTGCAGGATATTAAAAAACACTACTCCATTTGAGGCATTCTCAAGGCAACCAAGTTGTATGAAAACCTCGAGAAGGTCACAATAGGCAAGAAGTTCGTGATTTATGGCGACCCTGCGTACCCTTTGCTCCCACTCCTATACAAGCCATTTGGAGGCACCACCCTGCAACCTTACGAGACATTTTTCAATAAGGGCTTGAGCAGGGTGCGGCAAGCTGTGGAGGGGGGTTTGGCAAGGTTGCCACTGAGTTTGCCTTTGTGGACTTCCACAAGAATAAAAAAAATATCGCGTCAACGAGTCGGACGTATGTACCGTGTGGCAACACTTCTTGCCAACTGCCACACGTGTCTGTACGGCAGTCAAGTGTGCGACTTTTTTTATCTTTGCCCCCCGTCACTTGATGAGTACTTGGCGCCTTATGTCACGTTAGAGGCACATACAGGGGCCGTATTCTGAAATGTTCCACTTCCGATAGCTCCCTTTCGCCGTCAAACGCGCGCTGATTGGCTGGTTGAGCAAAATTGAATGATGTTGGGGCTCAACGAGCCAATCAGCTCATCCAATTTTGCTGAAGCAGCCAATCAGCGCACGCCTGAAGGCGAAAGGCGAACTATAGTTGAAGTGGAACATTTCAGTATACAGCTCCAGGAGCATTGAAAATGTGTAAGCTAAGGGGGGGTTGTCGTCTTAGACGCATTTACTAGGCGTACTGGCATGTTATTTTAAGGCTCATTTTCTTCCTTATATGAAAGTCTAAAACCCTAGAAGAAAAATGCTTGAAAGCCTCAGAGCAGCATAAACACTATAAACATTTATTTTTCTACAGCAACTTTCATTTTTACTATGTCTTGATGTCATGAAACAGAAGTTGGCCACATGAGACTTTGGCGTTTTGACACTTACTCACTCTGCTATGCTGCTGCATCAGACCTTGCAACCAGTACCAGCATAGGAGGCGACAGAGCGAGCCGTGGCGAGCATCAAAAGATTGCAATGGGCTGCCCTGTGTAACGACTATCTGCGTCATGGTGTCATGACACATAACTACTTGTACTCATTTAGAGGTACCTCAGACTAGGGCCATGTGAAATTTTGGTATACACTTCAAGTTGCAAGGCACCATGCTGGCAGTTTTATACTGAATAATTTTTGGAGTTGGTTGAATATTTGAGGAGACTGGATAAATTGAAATACTGCATTGTCATGCTGTTAGAGTGCAAGCCACCCTCCCCCCTTAGCTTCAACTAGCATTTTCGAGTGACGATCCTTACATGCCCTCTCTCCTACCATACCCAAAGCAATGCATTACTTCAAAGTCGTATGCCCCACCTCCATTTTTCCCACTTTTGCTGCAGTTCTAGTGGCGGTATGCACTTTCTGTATTTGATGATTCGGCCAAGTCACATTCCACAGTCCATTACTTCGTGGAGTACACGAGAGAGATGAGACATTGTTCCAGCACAAGAGCTCAAACTCAACTGCTATTTTTTGTTTTTGTGTTCTTCGGTTCCCATCGTCATTCAAGCTCCCGCACTGCCTCGCCTGACCTCGTCTTCTTTATTAGGGCGGTTGCGTCGATGGTGCTATATAGCTTCCCCTCTAGAGAGAAGCATGATCTGCGAACGATATCAGCACCTCCATGAAACTCAGCGGACTGAAGCAGTGTAAGCACTGTCCAGGAAGGAGATGTCCAGGGCTGAATTGAGGCATGCGACTGTGGAAGTCGCCTCGCAGTAGGCTGGCTTTAGCCGGTCAAGTGCGATGGTGTGAGGTTTACCATGAATGTCCACCATGTATGTGGACTCGCACCTCTCCAGTAAAGGAAAGGGTCCGAGGTAGTGTGGGTGGAGGGCAGGCCGAACAGGTACATGGTTCGATGAAGTCATGGGTTGCGCTGGCAAGGTCAGTTGAAATGTAAGGTTTGGTGCTGGAACTGGACACATCGGACCGGGTTTAAATACTGGAAGAGGTGTAGAAGGTGCACATAGTCGTGAATAGACAAAGCAGCCGAAGGTGGTTATGTGAGAAGTCATTGGGCAGACGAAGCAGAGTACCGTAGACAAGCTCCTCGCTTGAGCACCTGATTGCGACTTCAAGGCGCACTGGATACCCAGAAGTACTAGTGATAGATGTTGAAAAAATTGCAGTGGTGTGCCATGAGCAATGGGCGCTGACTTAAGCTGTCAATGGAAGTGTTACACGAGGCCATTGGTTTATGATGGTAGCTAACTATGCGCAGACGATCCGTTCCGACCAAGCACAGTAGCTATTGCAAGAGCCGGGCCCACTCGAATTGTCAGTAACAATTTTGAGAGGGCAGCCCATGTTGTGACAACAAAATGCCGCAACCGTTGTAGCAGAGCTGTCTTGAAGTGGCCTTCCTTCTTGCCAACGGGTAAACCTGTCGATAAAGGTGAGCAGGCAGCGAAATCCCTGACACGGGGGTAGTGGTCCAACAATGTCAACGTGAGCAGCGTCAAAACAATTATGAGGTTGAAGAAACTGGCATGCTGGGGCGAGCGAGCTGGTGCATTGTGTCGAAAAGCTGTTTGCATAACGTGCTGGAGACATATGGTCTCGGTGTGCCCGTACAAGTGTTGCAGACGAGTGTGGCGCCATCAAGCAGGATATTACTCTACCACAGTGCTGTTTTGGATCAGCAAAGTTGAAGGAGCTCAGGTTCATTAATTTGGTGTGCAGCGAGTGTCTGCGCATCGAGTGGTCCAGGACATGTAGGTTGTGTCAGGGTGTTGACACGGCTGAGGGTGTCAGCGGGCACATTCTGGTCGGCGTTGACATGTCGGATGTCAGTGGAGAGTTCCGATATAAACAAGAGATTGCAGATATCTCGTGGCATATGTGTCGACGACTCTTGGTAAAGCGCATACGTCAAGACTTTGTGATCCGTGAAGATGGTAAAGGTTCGACCTTCGACAATATGGCAAAAGTGACGGATGGTGAGGCAAATTATAGGCAACTCTCGATCAAAAGTGCTCTCGTGAGCCTCGGTTGGAGTAAACAACCATCCGAAAGTTCTTCACAGACACAGGTAAAGTGTGAGCGAGCGTTGTCGAAATACCGGAGTTCGAGTTCCATTCACGGCTTGGAAGTATAGAATAGGAGCAACTGTGCGATCCGCTCATGTAGCAGGTAGAATGCTGACGTGTACACCTGTGTCGATCAGGAAGCGTTGGCCAGTGACCTTGTAGAAGAGGCGACTTGGGTTGGGGCCATGACCACTCGTCGCCGTTAGCGGTCGGTCAAACGAGTGGTTGCAACCAGGAGCTCGTCCAGTCTATTGTGCAGCTCAGCGACGGGGGATGTTGTCGATACTGTCTCTGGCCGGTTTGTAGGTGAAGAATGCGCAGTGTGAGACGCTCATATAGGCATCACAGCTGCAATCAGAGCAAGTGGATTGGCAACTTTTATCACCTTGTCGGTCAATGCAGCGAGCTCTTACAGATCCTATATTGAAGCAGTGGCGAGCACCATCTGGACTTCGGTGGGCAAGCGCTGAAGATCTAGCTCACGCATGAGGGGATTTTTCCGTGGTGGAAGCGCTTGGGCCGAGAGGATTAAGCATTCGGCGCAGCAACTGGCTTGGACATTGATTGCCCAACTGTTCGAATTAGAGTAGCTGTTGTATTTGTGAGCGTTCCGGCATAGCTGTACGATCCGGTATAGCGGCCATGATTGCATCATAAGCCGACGCTGGCAAGATGTGCGTGAACGAAAGGAGAAGGTTTGCAATCTCGTCGATTACGGCCGCTGGAAGCGCGTCGACCACAAGCTTGCAGGACTGTGAAGTTATCCGTGAGAGCTCGAAACGGGCCTCTGCTTGGATGAACCACGCCGTGGGGTTTTGCTCCCCAAACTGACAGGCTTATGACGTTCGAGACAACCACAGCGGTTGAAGTGGGCTCCGCGACTACCGGGTTGGTTGAAGCTTGCTGGCGTTGATTTTCAATGTTCGGAATAGCTTCACTTCCGTTTTGTGGGGCGCATTATTACCAGGCACAAGTTGCGCGTTGATCCAGATCTCAGCGGCCGCCAATTGTGGAGCGCATCAGAGAGACAATACGTTTCCGCGGCGGAGCTCAAATTCGACTGCTATTTTTTGTATTTTCTTCCGTTCCCAGCGCCAACCAAGCTCCCACACCTCTCCTGCCCTCGCCTGGCCTCATCTTTCCTAGGGCAATCGCGTCGATGGCGCGACAGCATTGCAGGTAGGGAATGCCACATAGAGTCATATAGCAAGTGGGAACATTACCTGAAATAGTTCAATACAGTACAGCCAGATTTTCAAATATTTCATGGAGTTTCATTATAGTTTCGTATGTTCCACCATAACGCCAGCTCTACCATTTCAACTTCCAACACACATTCCGTGCTTGGTGCGCTTCAAAAGAGTTATAAAAAATGTTGCAGATCTAACCAGTGTGTTCGAATCCATGTCAAATCACGCTATTGTGGAGGAGTTAGTTACTCTTCTACAACTAAATGCAATGTATAAAATTATAGAATTTTCTGTAACATGCAATCACTTTAAATGTTTATGCCTACAGTTACATAATCCAAGTCGTGCATTGAACACCACAAATGTTGGTAACTGTCAGAGCAGCATAATACAGATGAGTGAACTACTCTGTTCAAGGACTGCCACTGTGTGTCTGCTGTAATAGGTTGTTTAAGGTGGGCAGTTGTATCATGTGGTTTTTCAGCTGCATTCTTTATTTTGTATAGTGAAGCATTAATAGTGAATGTATTGCAGGCTGCAGCGGCTGCTCGTATGCTTATGACTATACTTACATAATCAAAGTCGTGCATTGAACACCACAAATGTTGGTAACTGTCAGAGCAGCATTCATGTGGTCGCTACGTTGTGCCTTCATAAATACAGATAACTGAACAACTCTGTTTAAAGACTGCCAGTGTGTATCTGCTGTAATAGGTTGTTCAAGGGTGTGCAGTTGCATCATGTAGTTTTTCAACTGCATTCTTTATTTTATATAGTGAAGCATTATTAATGAATGTATTGTAGGCTGCCACGGCTGCCCTTATGCTTATGACTAGACTTACATAATCCAAGTCGTGCATTGAACACCACAAATGTTGCTAACTGTCAGAGCAGCATTCATGTGGGTGCTATGTTGTGCCTTCATAAATACAGATGAGGGAACTACTCCATTGAACGACTGCTTATATCTATTTTGTGTCCCGTTTCTTTAAGCTGCAACTCAATCATGTATCTGCAGTCGGGCATCCTCCTGGTTTACCGAGATAGTATAGAGCAACTGTTCTGGAAAGAAGTAGCATTGTGACAAAGTTGTGTGGTTGACAGTTTTCTGTTCATGCCTATTTCTTTATTTGATTAAATAAATTGTTCATTGTTTGGAGCTGGATTTTTTGGTGCTGCGTGTATGCTTCGCATTCGGCAGCCATCAGGCGCCGCTCTTCTGTATGCGCCTCTCCCTCCGTCTGGCGCTCTTGCATTTCCATCTCCTTCATCCTCATGGAGTCGGAGTGCTGCTTCATCTGCAGCTTAGACTCTGATAGTTACTCGTATTTGGCCTACGAGGGTGCTTAGTGCATTCCCAGGTTATATGTATTACGGTAGGTATGCCACCGCACCAAGGACAGTCCCAGGCAGCAGATTACATGGGCCAACTAGGGCCGATGATGGTTTTCCGCCGGCACTAGCTCGACCGCGAAGGCCCGCTGTTGCCTCCCTAATGCCAGTGCTGGCAAGCCACTGTAACAGTCATCCAGCGCTAGCCCTGCCTTGCCGGTGAATGCCCGTTAATGGCTAGACCCGGCGACGAAACTGGCTACCCCGGGCCTGCTTTGCCGCTAGACTGCAGTCATTGGCTGTACAACTCTAAGCATTGGTTAACAACGTCCATTCAAAGCTATAGGCATAGCCACATTGTTTAGCAGTTGTGATTGACCCGTAAATATCGGCCTGTGAAACTGAGCGGAACTTCAATATTACTTCTCACGCAGCATTCGCTGGCCATTCCCGATTATACGTATATGTTTACTACACACAATATGTATTTGAAGTTTTCACTGCTCACGCCAACTGCGACGAGATCTCTGTGGTAATCTTTTTTGTTTCTTACTAAATTATTATGTATGTTCTGCATATTTTTTCCGTTTTATTACAAAGGCTGTTAACTTTCGCGTAATTGTATTTATTGTTTTCAATCATTCGATCGAAGATTGTTTACCAGTGGCACAAGGGCATTATAACGCAGCAATGCGCGCTTGCCCCGTGCATCCTCGATAGGCGCAATAACGAATTCAAGCGGGTATAAATTGTTTATTATTTGGAGCTGGATTTCCTGGTGCTGCATGTATGCTTTGCGCTCAGCAGCCATCAGGTGCCGCTCTACTGCATGCGCCTCTTGCTCCGTCCGGCGCTCTTGCATTTTCGTCTGCTTCATCCTCAAGGTGTCGGAGTGGTGCTTTATCTGCTGCCTAGACTCGGATAGTTACTTGTATTTGGCCTACGCAAAAAGATCAATAAATCAAAAAAGAGAACAGGCTGGCTTCAGGAAGACTTCAGGAAGAGATAGACTACAATTTATCGCACCCATGTCATCAATCAGGTAATCAATAAATCTTCGGAGTACAATAAACCCTTCTTTATGGCTTTCATAGATTATGAAAAGACATTTGATTCAGTGGAGATACTAGCAGTCATAGAGGCATTGCGTAATCAAGAAGTACAGGACGCATACGTGAATATCTTGGGAAATATGTACAAAGATTTCACAGCTGCATTGGTTCTCCACAAGAAAAGTGGAAAATGGCCTATCAAGAAAGGGGTCAGGCAAGGAGACACAATCTCTTCAGTGCTATTCACTGCATGCTTAGAAGAAGTATTCAATCTCTTAGACTGGGAAGGCTTAGGAGTGAGGATCAATGCGAATATCTCAGCAACCTTGGGTTTGCAGATGACATTGTCCTGTTCAGCAACAGTGGGGACGAACGGCAACAAATGATTGAGGACATTAAGCGAGAAAGCCTAAGAGTGCTGTTGAAGATTAATGTGCATAAGACAAAGATAATGTTCAATAGCCTGACAAGGGAACAAGAATTCAGGATCGCCAGTCAGCCTCTAGAGTATGTAAAGGAGTACGTTTATCTAGGTCAAATGCTCACAGCGGACCCTGATCATGAGAAGGAAATTTACAGAAGAATAAAATGGAGTTGGAGTGCATACGGCAGGCATTGCCAATTTCTGACTGGGAGCTTACCACTGTAGTTCAAAAGAAAAATGTACAATCATTGCATTCTACCGGTGCTAACTCATATGGGGCAGAAACTTGGAGGTTAACAAAGAAGCCCGAGAACAAATCAAGCACCACACAGAGCGACGGAACGAAAAATGTCAGGCCTAACGTTACGATACAGGAAGAGAGCGGTGTGGACAAGAGAACAAACAGGGATAGCCGATATTAACGCGATAGCAATAAAGGCCCCGTCTCGCAGAAAATCCGGCGTCGGCATCAGTGTCGGCCTTGGCGTCGGCCAAGAAAATCATCCCGAACCACCCCGATCACCAGGCCCTCCTCATGCATGGCACAGAGGCGCTGGTGAACTAATTGAATTTTCAAAGCAAAATGCATCTGAAAAATGGCAAAGTGCGACACGTGCACAATCAACAGACGTGATAGCGTTGGATTGTAATGTGAATATACGAGAAAACATAATTCTCTTACGTGGAAACTAAAACACAAGCCCCTTTTCCAGCATTTCTGCCACGCAAACAGCGGCGCGCCGTGGTTTGCTCCTTGCAAAAATACCATCCAGATGGCGCTTACCTCGTCGGCAGCTTAGGTTGCCCCGATGCCACGCTTCTCCGCACAGGGTAGCGACACGTCCTGTTGCGCCGCCATATTGTGTCGGAACACGCGAAGGCGCGCTACGACGGACAGCGGGAAGTTAGGTTCTGCGTTCACTGGCCGGGTTAAAATTTCTCATTCTCGCGGTTTGTACGATTACGTGCATTGCAATATTTTCATCTCACCTTAAAAACGGAGGTGGAACGCTTAGCGTAAAACAATACTAGAATAAGTTGCGAGCCCAGCAGATAAATAGTCCTTTTTGCCACGCTTTCGCTTACGCTAAGAAATTTGTTTCAAACACGACGTTGACGCATATGGTGTGGATTAAAGCTTTTAGAGGTTGTCCTTCAAAAAGGCTAACGCAACTTTTGACCGTAAAGCTTTAGCTGCGTCATGCCATGCAAAGATATGCGACAAAACAAGGTGAATGAATATGGAAGCGTTATATCTGGAGGTACTACATTTTTCATCGAAATACAAATCGTGAGTGGCAAATGTAAGAATGTTAAAGAACACGTGATCGGAAACAGTCTTCCATTAGCAGAGAAATATGCGAGTGTCAAAAAGCAAGCTCGAGGTGGCGATTTCGATCACGGCCGTGGCTGCCTAATTTCAAACGGGGCAAAATGCAAGAACACTCGTGTACGTAGATTTAGGTGCACGTTAAAGAACCCAAGGTGGTCCAAATTATTTCAAAGCCTTTCCCTACACATAACAATCAGATCGTGGTTTGGCTCGTAAAACCACAGAATTTATTTTTTTAACAAGTGAAAAGCAATGGCACTATAAATATAGTGCCCAAATATTTTGCTGAAACGCGCATTTGCCTTAGTTCAGTTATGCAACGACCCACGATGAGCACAACAATTTGAGAAAGCGAAACATAGTGGCACATCTTACTAAAAGAAAGGAAATGTTTATTGCCAAAATATACGGGGTGATCATTTTCAAGTTTTAGGAAAATTTTTAAATTCGCCTGATGGAGATAGCATAATTCTAGTCATTGAGATGGATTACTCAGATAAGCGGACATTACTTGCACGAGAAATCAAAACACATATTCAAATAATTAAAAAACACTAAATAACTTCCTAATTAATGACTTTACAGCACATATTGCAAAGTATGAATTGTATAGCGGGTAAGCTTGCAAGGCGTATCCACGTGGAATGAATTTCCAGAATGACACCAGATTGGAGATATGCGCCGGAAAACTCGCCTTGAAAATCCACTGTTGTTCCACTTACTTTTTAAAAAAAATACTATTTTAAGCTTTGAAGCACAAAAGTAACTGGAACGCCCACACATTTCGTACCACACTTTGGAAGATATCTTGGAACTGATGTCATCCCGGAGATTCATTTCAAGTTTCGTTTCAATCTCACCGGCTCCAATTCGTAAATTGCAATATGTGCCATAAAGTACCTCATTGTGAAATTAATTAGCGAATTTTTTATTTTTGAATACGTGTTTTGATTTCTCATGATATTATTGCCCACCTATTCGGATAATTCAGCTGAAAGACAACACGTACGCCATCGGCCTCAGCTGATTTTTAAAAATTCTGGAGTACTTAGAAATGCTGTCACTTGAATAAAACCACAGGAAGAAATCCCGAAATCCCAAATGTAGTTCAAGGCTGCTAACCAACACGTTCAGGCTGCCTGAAGCCACAGGAGGCCATGCACACATACTCGAGAGCATTGACAAAGAAAAGCTCAAGTTAACATGCTCATTACAAACATCAAAACAGATCAGTTCAAGTTTGCAGCTGCGGTTGTTTTACTTCCATATTCCATCTCCCTCGTTACATATAGCTGGTACAATCAGTTCAAGTATAAATGCCGAGCCGCAACAAAACAAAACTTCCTAAGAACATTTTCCTGACATTTGGAAACTCAGTGCATGTGATTGTTCGAAATGACGCATTGAGAATGTGCAGGCATCTCATCACCTTGATTGAATGATTTAGACGGCAAACGCACAGTGCATCAGAAAACTTCCTGAAGACCGTTTCACACGAAGACGAATTTAACATCATGGCTTAGATCACCAAGTTCTTGTCGACTTTGTGCACCGTTCTCGGCCGCGGAGAAATATCTGACATGGAGGTCGTTTTCCCGTGGAGCTGCTGCTCAAAGATTCGCAGCAAATGGGCATGACGGAGTATTTATACGATAAAATTGTCAAGCACCTGTAATCTCACGTCGCGAGCTCGAAAAGTCAGTTTAGTAAACACGTGCGCAGCATGTTTGGAATAACAAACACCAGGCAACACGACGCGCAGCACTGAAAGAACGCACATGTACGGCCACTTCAACAGCTCCGACACAATATGGTGGAAGTGTGGCGCGGGCCTGGTCAAAAGGCATGGAGGAAGGAAAAAAACTAGGAGGGAGCGTCACGTGAGAATCTTGAAGCCTAGTCATAAAAAATTTAGAGGAATGAGATAATGGGAAATAGGCCCTCACGTGATATGCAAGCGGTAGATTTTTCTCGGCTCGCTTCGGTGGCTTCGGTTTCGTTTGCCGCGGGGGTTTTGGAATACGCGCACATAGTCGGCGTGGCAAGCAAGCACAGGGGTTAGTGAAGAATACGGGTGTGGGAAGCAGTTGAGTCTTGCTGCTGAATTAGCAGACAGGCGCAAAGGCTGTTGCGAACGAAGGCGTCGGTTAATCGGCATTGCCTCCAACAACCACCTCAAGGACGACTGGTAGAGTTTCTGGGTGGTTTCAAGGAAACGAGGGAACCGTTCGCCCTGAAAAAGTGTCAAAGCAACCAAGCCGCCCTTCCAACGACGACTCGTTGCGTTTGACGACGTCGCTTGAGAAACAATGATGCCTTTCGCCCCCGCAAAAATGTACCGGCGATTAAGCAAGCGTAACGTGTCTGAAGCGACTGTTTTCCCACGGGGAACAAATTCGTCCTGTCTTGTGCCTAAGGATGGACTGGCGAGCCGGAGGCTCCGAACATATTTAGAGCCGTGGCGGCCGTAGTTAAGTTAGCGCAGTCGACACTGTTACTTTGCTAAAAATATTCGGCCTCTCAGCAAACCGGCGATCGAGAACGCCCGTAAGCAGTGGGCGCTTCTACGTGATGAAGTGTTGTGTCCCAGGATGCCCTTATCGAACAGAAAATCGGCGCGATGGTGTGTCCTTTCATAGGTAAGCACAATGAACGTTTTTTTATTTATGAAATTGGAACTGCAATATTCGCTAGTGACTACGTGCTCGTTTGAATTATAACTGACGAAATAGTGGTGCAATACGTACTAGTCAAGTCATTTTTTTTCCAACTTTGTCACAATTCCCACAAAGTGTTAAGCATTTATTTCTCCTTAAAGTACATTTATCCGCTAGCGTACACTCCCAAAAAGCCCACGATGTGAACCTATTGAATGTCGAACAATTACATTTCTTGCTATAAAATTATTATTGACTGAATTTTGTATGTATTTATTGTGGCTGAAAACAATCAAAATTGCAATAAAACTAATTAATTGAAGAAATCATGAAAGATTGGTCTTCACGTAACATAGTAAGTTTTGCAATAGTCACCAAGAAAAACAATTTCGCAGAGAATATTCTGCACGTAGTAATTAAGCTTGTGAGTGCAAAGTTCAATCATCATGTTGCAAAGTTCAATCACTTCCCATGTTGAGGCTAAATACGAAGATGTGGTGCTGGTTGACAAATTTTAAACAACAATTAAATGACAGTTCAGATGAAATAACGCAGTTGTACTTTATACTACAGGAGTGAATATCATTTTCCTTCATTTATTAGTACCCTGAAGGCCTGGAGGTATTACAGAAGGGGCATTCCTTTACATTATGTATACGTTACAGCAATGTCTATGATATTTTTTGCTTGGAACATCCACTGTGAAGTTACTACAGCTCCATTTTCCCGGAGATTCAATTAGTATGTGTATTTTACAAGACCACTTAGATCGAACATAGTTTTCTACACAAGGGTATGCGGTGTGTAGGGAAAACATGCACAGATGATGCGAGGCTTTTTTATGACTCTGCAATGGCTGCATAAATTCATTCCACAGTAAATGTTATTGTTGGAGCTTAAAAATATCTGGTGGGTTATTCTTTAACTGCAGACGCTTGCAAAGGATGATGCCAGAACAATGAGTCAGCCTTAAAGTGAAGCAGCTACATCCACAGGAACATCAAAGCATCAAGATGAGCGAGTAAGTTGATGCACAGCTGTATGCAGCCATAATGCATGTTTCAAGTTTGATCATACCTTTTTCATGACTGTGGTAGATGTCCCCCACCATTCCTGAAGTGAAGTATGCTTTTCTTATGTTCAGGCAGGTCTCTCTCAAGCCACAATAGACACGGACATATCTGAGGGCTTGTCTGATGTGCTAGCAGGGGGTAGTGTTACATCTGCTCGGTCGTCCTTCACTGATTCAGACATCGCTGATGAGCTTTCTGAAATCCAACATGTCCTGACATATTTGATTGTCGTAATAATCACAGAGCTTCCTTAAGACAATTTCTCATATGTGTGTCTTGTTTCATTCATGTTCTGATCAGCTTTGCAAAAATCTGGTGTTTCCCTGTAATATAAATTTTGGATTGCACCTCTAAAGTAATTATTGCAGCTTCAAAAATGCATATAAGACTGTCATACAGGTATTTGTAAAATGTTTTCGACAGATTTAAAAGATCTATTAGTAATGCTCAGAATGAAGAGAAAGATAGAACTGTTCAACTAAGCTACATTACAGCCCTTTTTTACACAGGTGACAAGCATACTGCGTTCAAATGTCATTGTTAACACTGGCAAAAGCAAGTGCTAATGAATGAAAGCCATATATGCTACATCATAACATCATTTTAGTCAATCTATGATAAGTACAAGATAAGGAAAATAAAACAAAGTCCAGCAAAGCACTACTTTTTTCAGTAAAGTTGGAACAAGGAAAACACTCCTTCTCTGAATTATACTTCAGCCATGTCCTTTCATTACACGCGTAATTAACACCCTTGCTAGGCTCCAACATTAACTACACTAATATAATTTATAATATGCCTACTGAGCTGGTAAGCTGTATGAACATCACTTCTTGGGACAGTAGATAGAAATACAGTACATAGCCACAGCCACTGATCTCCCTAGCTATGTCCTGCTTGCTGGTCATTATTGTGCTTAAATTTTAAATGAAGCCAATGATGTCGCTATTAGTCCTGGGTTTTAGCTTCAACTGTGCATCTGGTATTTCGTTTGCACGGTCAGCAATTTCAAGCTATGTTGCAGTACGCAGCCCCTTATCACTGTGTATTTTTAGCACTTGGTGTATTTTCTCCAGTCTCCCAGTCCAAGGCCCTCCAAGACGCTCAAGGGTGAAGCTTCTGCAGCACTGCCTACACACAACCCAATGACACCTCTAACAGGAAGGCATACTATGGTAAGGATAATATTCAACGATTACAATTTTTACATACTTGTTTCCTTAGGTAACTGCTAGTGAAGTAGCATTTATTTTCACGGCAACTGTTTAATAGCTGAAGAATAATAAATCTCACTCAGTGAACTGCACTTGCACACTAACATTTATGATCATGGCAACCATGTAATTAAAAGCTGAAACATTCATATTAACCCGCAGTGGTATGAGTTTCCTCAGGGTTTGCATTAAACACCAATTGGCGGCCAATAATGCTTTTTCCATTTCTCTTTTCCATTCAAATGACACAATGAACTAGAAGACCAACAGGTATTTCACAATTTTCTATGCTCTTTATTTGTCAGATCGGTCACGCTGAGCCTTGATATATGAGCTCAGTATATTTTGCTCACTCAAACTAAAAGACTTCTGTGAAACATCTCGCAGTGAACCATGCTACATTGGCCTCTTCTGTGTTAATTGTTTTGTACTTTTACCTTCCCTGCCTGGGCCCAGATGGGCCTTGCGTATTTTGCAAATAAACAAAATTAAGTGGCACTAGTGGTGTGGATGGCAGTTTTATGCCCTCACAGTTTTTAAGTTCTCAAAAATGTAAACAGAAACCGTCATGAGGAAGGTAATGACCTAAAATTTAGCATTATATTCTTCATAGTGCACAAGAGTGTATGCCACAACAA
The DNA here is from genome assembly GCF_013339745.2 of Dermacentor silvarum. Taxonomy (NCBI): domain Eukaryota; kingdom Metazoa; phylum Arthropoda; class Arachnida; order Ixodida; family Ixodidae; genus Dermacentor; species Dermacentor silvarum. The sequence continues at coordinate 68,078 of NW_023606661.1, read as the reverse complement.
TTAGGTACTTTGTTCTGCTTACGTGATTTGTGTCAGTTGGTTCCTGCACTATTACAGCGGTGATAGTTTGCAGCCACAGGGCAGAAGACACGCCTGAAAAGGCCTTTCTGAGGCATGAAGTATGGCGTTACACAATTACAAACTGTGACCAGGAAGATCAAGACGGTACAGCAATCCCATCACCGGCTTTTTCAAAAGGTTGCTCATCTCCAAGATGTCATAGATGATTAATCTGACAATCGCATTCTAGGAAATGAGGATGTCGCCATGTTGAAGTCTTGGTGGGGCAACAAAATACTTGCTTATGCGTAAACTGCCACGTAAGTCTGGTCCAACAGTGTCGCCCGCTCACTCGCCAGAGCTCAGGGCATTTGCATTGACTTTGCATTTTTATTCCCCTAGAGCATACAGATATGTACGAGCTGTTTTCAACGCATGCCTCCCGCACCAAAGCGCTGGTAAATGGTATCATCCATTGATGGGGCTGCTGGCTTTTCAAAGAGGCAATGACTGCATTGGCTATGAAGGAGAAGCACGGCCACGCCACATTATGCAATCTGGTTGTGGATGAGATGGCCATTCAGAGATATGTGGAGTGGGATGGAAAAAGGTTCCATGGATATGTTGACATCGGCATTGATGTCAATGATGAAAGCTTTGCAGTTGCCAAAGATCCATTTGTTTGAATGCTTGTTGCAATCAATGGCAGATGGACGCTGCCAATTGGCACAATTTGGTGCTGCAACCTGCTAGCTTCGCTCACGAAAAAGGTGCACACATTGCGAGTTTGATCTGCGATGGCGCTGCAGCAAATTTGTCATTGCTGTGCAGCCTTAGCTGCAAGATGGACCTGACAGAGCTGGATGCTTCTTCACGCATTCAGTGACAAAAAAGCTTCTGTTTGCCATGTTGGATCCCTGTCACATCTTGAAGCTACTGCGGCACACCCTGTTTGATAAAAAGGCTATTGTGATATGAACAAACAGTTCATATTGTGGAAACACATTGATGAGCTCCATGAAATCCAGTACACAGAGGGCCTGCATTTGGCAAACAAACTTAGACAGGCACAGAAAAATTGGAAAAAACAGCCCATGAAAATCTCATTGTTGGCTCAAATGTTTAGTCAATCGGTAGCAGGTGCTCTTAGTGACAGCAGAGCTCGAAAAAATCTTAAATTTTCAAATTCGTTGCCAACAGAAGTGTTTATCAGACATGTCAACAACGCATTTGGCAATTTTAATTCAAGAGATCCAAGGCAAGAAGAATAGAAAAGTCCGCTGTGCCCTAAAAATGTGGTTCCTTTTACTGCGTATGTCAAAGAACTGAAGGCCTACTTTTGCTCACTTAGAGAGTCTGCAGCTGGTAAATTATTGACAGCGACCAACCAAAAGACAGGCGTCATTCGCTTTGTGGTTTGCTTAGACAACCGTCTATATAACCACTTGGTTACAGAAAATGGCCTATTGGCATATCTTCGGACTTCCAAGCTCAGTCAGGACCACCTTGAGTTAATTTTTGCTGCAATAAGACATTTGGGGGCTGCAATAACAACACAACATCAATACAGTTTGCAGCAGCATTGAAGCGTCTGATATTTCGAGATGAGGTCAAGGACATTGATGGCGGAAATTTCGTTCTATTGGAACGCATCGAAATTCTCTTTGTACGCTTCTCTGAAAAACCATCCTCCATCGATGTAATTAACTTCACTGCCCCCCAGAAAAGCTCTGCAGCCAATCAACCACTAACGGAAGCAATTTTACAGGATCATGGTTACTCTGCTGACCCAGGCATGGTGTCTGAGCTTGGGTGCCTGCGGCTCACAGTACAGGAAAAACTGCTACACAAGTTTCCTCGTAGGTGAATTATGTTCATGATGGCTCACACAATTAATTCCCTTTTCCATCAATTTTGCTGTCCCACCAGGTTCTATGTTAAGGTATTTGTTTTTTGAGTGACTTTGTAAAGCGCATATATGTTCAAGAGCGTTGTATGCAGATGTCAAACTTGTAGAGGGAAAATGTGATATTATTCTAAATTGTGCAAGTACATGTTTGATGTCTTGCTGAATGCTGTAGCTTGAATAACCTGCATGCGAATTATGCTTAAACAATTGTTCTGTTCAGCACCAAGCTAAACAGTGTGTGATGACATGGACAGGCTGTAAATGCTCTCAATGCATTATGCGTGAGCTAAGTATACTCTTGAGGATGACAATGTTTTTTTGAAAGTTTGATCCTGTATGTCTTTTACCTGACCTTTGTGGAAATTCGCCTCTGTCACCTTGAACACCATTGGTTTTACTATTTCCAAAATAATTTGATGTGCTCACTTTGTTCATTTGCTTTACAATAGCCTTTTATGATGCCAGATTAACTGTAACCACGAACATTTGGTGTATACTACTCAATGAGTGTTTTAAATACCGTGAAATATGCATTTTTTGAGGTGCACAGTGTAATAAAGCTGTCCCCTCTTAATTTTGCTGTGTGTTGCTCAGCTTGTACAGTGCTAGTATTTTTCTAGGTATGTGATACAATATAAGCTTTTTTGTAAATTTTACTTGCAGCAAAATGCATTGTGTTTTAAAGTTGACATAGTTTGTCGGTCTGACCTCACATCAATGTAGCTGCAGTTTTGAAAGCAAAACTGCAGCTACATCCAAAATAGCTGATCCCATTGACCAGTTTTATTAAAGGTATCAATACTACGTGTGATATAGTTTACTTTGTAGAACATTATTATAATAATGTCCTCTGACATACAAATATGCTAATACTGATACCGAAGAGCAGTGGCACAATAAGTTTTCCTACTTGCTGTTTATAACTTTTTGCGAGTTATCTTTGCAATGTGCTTCATTTAAATTATAAATGTGGCTTCCTTCTGTATTTGTGTGAATCTTCTGGTTTGCAATAAACATTGAATAAAAAATGAAACAATTACTGTTGTCATAATAATGTGCTTTCCATAGTCCAAGAACACCAGCAACACAAAGAATCCACTAGTGCAAATGAATGCTGACATTTTCCCCTTGCCGCGATGTATTCAGTTTTCATGCTATTTCACACTAGCAAAGGAAGAATGGTCCCCCTGGCAGTGTTTGACTCTAGGACATACTTCTGCTATGGAGCTATACTCGCATTTGAAAACAGCTGAATAAACTCTAGATAATGAACTAATTCCGTCCATTTGCTTTATTATTATATAACGAAAATGGATCCCCGAGGCGCGTCTTAACAGCGTCGTCACTCCACACCTTTTTACAAAATAGTGCACGTAAATCTTAATAAACGGCGATGAATTCGGCGTTTAGAATGCAGGCTAATGCTATTTATTTCTCTCAAAGTAAAAGTCTCACACCAGAGCCTTTTATTAAGCGAAAATGCGACAAAAAAAGTGTCCCTCAAAACATCTCGTTTCTTCCTAGGTGCAAGACAGTGGGACAAAAATTTGCAAGATAATACGCACCGCAACTTAAAGTGCAGAACGGCTGATTTGACGAAACTTCATAATGAGTACGTGGGAAAAATAGACCACACTCGGGCGTTCTGGACGGGTTTCGAGCCGCGAGCGCTGGCAACTCCAGGCTAGCGGAATCACGTGACGTTCCATCCTAGTTTTTTTCCTTCCTCCATGTCAAAAGGTGTCACCGCCCTGCACGGCGGGAGGCGGCATTGACATCGAGGCACCCTACGGCAGCCTAAAGCCCCTTAATATAGAACGAAACTCTCCTCCACTCCCGCGATTTCCTCCTCGATATCCTCTCCCAGCTGGCTGCGCGCTCTGCGCACGGCACGCTAAGAAGGCTGCCGTGCGGGCGACGGCCCTATGCGTTGGCTGGCGCCCGCGAGCGCGTAAGTTAAGGTTTTTTTACGTTCTACTATAAAACAAAAACGCGAGAAACTTGTGGGACATGATTGACCCTACCATGAGCCCCCTTAATTATCTTCTCGTTTACGCAATAAAAGCGTTAAGTGCGAACGCGTGCGCCATGAATAACTGCATAGAGTTATAGCCCACATAGCATTTGGCATTTTAATACCGGCGCAAAGCTTTAATAGTAGAATATTTACATTATATATTTGTACATTGCTCAATATTTTTGAGCCCACTGACGTTATGCTAAATGCAGATTTTATCTAGGGCAGGATTTTCTCAGAAATGCTGTAGTTTATGAAGCTGCTCCCGCGTGGTTTTAGAGGCAGGATAGTTTCTTGGTGCTTCGGAGTGATTTTGATGCTGCTGCTTTATTACTTGTTGAATAAAAAATTACAGCTGCTTCAAAGACAATAACATTTTTTATGATCTTGGGGGAGAGACTATTTTACCGACCATTTGGAGAAGTGGCCTGGCCTCCCAAGGGTTTCACTTGCAATGTCTGGATGATTACTCGCGCCAACGGATAATTAGATTACGTTATGGAAATATTACGTTCTCTGGACGGAGTATCTAGGCTAGTCCCTCGATGGCAATTTAGGAGGCCTTCAGATACCCGTGTCGAATCAATATTTAGCGCTTAAAGCCTGACCATAAAGGACGTAGTCATTTTGTGATTGACAGCTGGAAGGAAATAATTCGTACCATTTTCTAAATCACCCAGGTCATGAACCTGGAAAATATTTTTCAAAATATATTTCAGTGTATATATAACTCAGATCACCTGTGAAGGAAACCAGCAGTCGGCGAAACCAAGGCAAGCATAGGGGAGTGTTTCTACCTTTTTTGTTAAGTTGTGGTATTAATATATACTTCGAAATTGATAGTGTAACAAATTATGAAAGAAATAATTGATTAGAAAGTTCGATCACGGTCCACGTGACACCCGCAGTAATACTGGACGTACTACGTCCGCCGCTATGAGGTAGGGTGGCACTGGTAAACACTCTCGGGATTGGCTTAGACATCAATACCCAGAAAATTTGAAGATTGCACAGCCGTCGCCGTAGCTCAGTTGGTAGTGAGCCGAGATTAGCTTAGACGTCAATACCAGAAACGTTGAAGATTGGACAGCCGTCGTCGTAGCTCAGTTGGTAGTGAGCCGAGATTAGCTTAAACATCAATACCCAGAAAAGTTGAAGATTGGACAGCCGTTGCCATAGCTCAGTTGGTAGTGAGCCGGATGCGAAATTCGTGGGTCGGATCCCACTGGCGGCGCATGGTTGTTTTTTCTTCTAATTTCTAATGAATTATTTCTTTCATGAATGATTAGACAATCGATTTCTAAGTATTTAACACCACAACTTAAAAAGAAAAAAGTAGAAACACTCCCCTATGCTTGCCTTGGTTTCGCCGATTGATTGTTTCCTTCAGGTGCATGTCATAACCAGTGCCTCAGATCCCTACCCTTGTTTGCAGATGACCTGCAGCGAGTCAAGGCTTGCGTGAAAAGGCGTTTCTCTGACTCCATCCTCACATGACGTTAGATATTATAATAGCGCTAGCGTTGTGGTAGCGCTATCTTGGCTCGCAACAGAGGGAGGCGACCTGGTAATGGCGCCGACGAAAAATGAAAACGCAAGCAAAGCGTCATACCGCGCGCGTTTCCCGGGCGACGGCCTGAGGGGCCAATCATTGCTCAGAAATGCTCCGATTGGAGAGGAGGGCGTGCTAAGGCCTTCGGCGCAGAGTTCACAGAAGTGGGTACTTTCAATTTATCAAGGGACTTTACGGCAGCCGCATGCGGAAGCGAAGATGGAGAAAAAGGAAAGCTGCAGTCGCCGGGAAGCCGAATCAGCAGCCAGCTATCCTTGAACGCTATCGTGTTCCACTTTTAAAGGCGAAGCTTAAGCGTTCTCCATTTTTTTCTAATGGACATTAAGAGAAAAAAATGGAGCTGGGCAGGCTATTTAATGCGTAGCATGTATAACCGCTAGACCATTAGAGTTACAGAACGGGTACCAAGAGAACGGAAGCGCAGTCGAGGACGGCAGAAAACTAGGTAGGGTGATGAAGTTAGGAAATTTGAAGGTGCAAGTTGGAATCAGCTAGCGCAAGACAGGGGCAATTGGAGATCGCAGGGAGAGGCCTTCGTCCTGCAGTGGACATAAATATAGGCTGATGAAGATGATTACTTGAGTGGATTAAGCTTGCTACCATAGTTTGGCAGCAGAGGCCAATATGTTTCCACGCTATGTACTCACTCACGTTAGCAGTCACTTATGTTGGTAGTCGGTTGATAGTCGGTGATAGCAGCCCAATTACGTTGATAGTCGGTTCCAGTCACACTCACCGGCAACCACTCACGCCGTCACCGACATGTGATCACCGTCACCGACATGTGATCACCGTCACCGACTTTTGTTTGTAGTCGTGCTAACCGGCACTCACTGTCGTTCATACTTGCGTCGACTCACACGGTTGGCCACTCACTAACGCTCTCTCTCGTGCCTTCGACATGAGTGCATAGCCAGCATGAGTCAATGTACTCGTGAGTGAGTATGCCGACCTATGATTGCTGTGATGTTGGTTTACTAAATGTTTTGACTTTTTTGTGTCACACTTCAGTTAAAGGATGTTACTTGATTTACATTATCGACGCGGGCTCGCGTCCTGAGCCGCGAGCGCCAGCCCGCGCGGCTGTATCTTGAAAGTCATCTGCGGCGGGGGCAGAGTCTGCCCTCCCTGTGTTTTTGCAAGATCGCGTTGATGCGAGCGCTGGCATGAAGCTCCATTCGCTCGCTGCTGATATCACGCTGACTCACTCCAGCGTTTTGACGACAATTTACTATCACAATCGGTGCTTTGCCTTTTCGGCGGAACTGCGACATTTATTTATGTTACTCAGCTTGTGCTCTATGACTTGATTAACCGGCGTAATCGCAACCGACGCTATCAACAGTGTCGCATACTCTACTGACACTTCCAGAAGATATGATGGGGGCCCGACACCGCCGCAAAGATGCCGAACTTACCACCGTTCTTGTTACAGGCAGTGGTTACCATGGCGATGTGCTACGGGCCGCTCAGTTCCAGCCAACTGTTACCCGATGACGCCTCTCCGGAATGGCCTTCCTCGGTTTGCCCATTGACCCAAGGTTCCTCCCGAATGCACTCCTGTGACAATTTTCCGTCTTCGCCTGGTCCACTTCATGCGAAGCCATGTAGCTCATGCCGGCAGCTTTCCAGCGCCGCCTTTTGGGCTGATGCAACTACGGGTTGCTTCGAGCCATATCTGGACGAAACCGTCTTGTCGTGCTGGCAACCTGAGCGAGAATTCCCCTCGCCTGAAACGGCCACAGCAGTACAAAACCGTAACTCGTCAACGATCCACTTGGGGCTCGACACCACAGCAAAGATGCCGCACTTACCACCGTTCTTGTTACAGGTTAGTTACCTGAAAGCAGCGTCTTGTATTAGGTCTAGTAATTATTGCCTTATCGCGGTGTCGTGCCCACCACACTTGCTTGATCCATTGAACCGATTTTTCGTATTTTTCAATCGCTTGTGCTCTTGTTTTCTTGGTCTACTACTTCTTCGTTCCGGCGATGTGGAAAGTAATCCAGGTCCCATGAACAAGGCCGAGGCAGATGCTTTCGCTAGTGCCATGGAAACAATTTCCAGGCTTGAGAAGGGGCAGGCTGATTTGCTTGCCGAATTGATATCAAATAAGGAGCGGTGCGCAGCCGCCGAGAACGAAATTAACCTTCTGAATGCCCGAATTGCAGCTTTGGAAACAAGCAGCACATCCGCACAGCAAACATCCGATGATGTCTCAACTACAACTAACTTGCGCAGTGTTACTGAACAATTGTCTACCATTTCATCCAGGTGTGATAGCGCTGAAAATAGAATGCGACGCTCTAACTTTCTGTTTTTTGGAATTGAAGACGCCCCTAACGAAGACTGGGTAGCATCAGAACATAAAATAATAAGGTTCTGCTCAGAGAAGCTTCAAGTTACTGTGACTAACAACCAATTTGAACGAGTTCATAGGCTAGGCAGGTACAGTGCCGACAAATGCAGGCCGATAATTGCAAAATTAACCTTTTTCAAGGATAAAGATAACATTATTACTTCAGCACGCAAACTCAAAGGCACGCCATTTGATATCAGTGAAGATTTTTCCCCAGCTACACGGCAGGCAAGAAGACAGCTCATTGCATTCGAGAAGACACAGAAAAAACAGTTCAAACTAACGGTTGACAGGCTGCGCATAGAAAACAAGACATACATATTTGATATTGCTACTAACTCGGTTATTCCTTCTAGTAGATAGCTCAAGGGCAACACGTGTCCAAAAAGCCAAAATCGGTCTAACTCCTATCGTGCCTTTCCACCAGTATCATTATCGTTCACAAATATTCGAAGCCTTATGCGCAAACGCGACCAGCTTTCTTGCTTCCTCGGGAATAGCAAATCTGACATAATAGCACAAACTGAAACTTGGTTGTATCCGGATATTTCTGATAAAGAATTATTTGATTCGGTTCACGACTACAATAATTACAGGTGTGACCGAAAAGATAAAAGAGGCGGTGGCGTCCTTCTAGGAATAAAAACAACACTTCCGTCTTATGTAATTAACTCAAACTCTAACCTAAAAATTATCTGGGCTGTATGCATGTCCTCATCCTCCTGAATACTTATAGGTGTCTGTTACCGCCCTCCAAATTCTACAAATTCATTTATTAACGACTTGCACTGCAACATGGTTTCAGTGACGAAGTTTCACCCGTCTGACGCCATCTATCTTCTGGGAGACTTCAATTTTCCTCTGATCGACTGGGTTAACTTATCTTCAACATGTAATACTTCAACAGAATTCATAAATCTAACCTTAGATTTTAACCTGTTTCAGGTTGTTACGCAGCCTACACGGGGTAACAATATCTTATATTTAATTCTCACAACTGCCCCATAGACAGTTGACCAAATTGCGTCTATTAATGGTTTTAGTGATCATTCCTTACTGCAAGTAACTCTTAACGTACCGTCATTCTTTACAGGTTTTGCTACTAAAGAAATACGGGATTATAATGAAGCCAATTACAATGTTATGAATTCCGAATTAGATATATTCTTTTCCCACGTGCTGTGTCCTTCATTTCACAGTCGATCCGTGGAGGAGAATTGGATGCTCTTCAGAAATAAGATGTCTGCCTTAGTTAACCAGTACGTCCCCCTAATTAAGATAACCAACGATAAATCTAACCCATGGTTCACTAAATCCCTACGGTTACTACGAAACAGGAAGAAACGCCACTACGACAGTGCTATGCGCTCGCACACGCAAGCAGCTTGGGACAAATACAAGGAAAGCTTAAAAATTTCCTGTTCTGCCCTGTCTTCTGCTAAGGATAAATACTTCACTCGTGACTTGCCTTCTCTTCTAAAAACTAATCCCAGGAAGTTCTGGCAAATTATAAGCCCAGATCACGACCACAATAACATTTCTTTACATAACAATAATAACCCTCCACTCCCAGATACGCAATGCGCTTCTACTTTCAATACTTATTTTTCTTCTATATTCACTACAGAAAATCAGTCTGATCTGCCGCATGTATCTGAACTAACTACCATACATGTCACCAATAGAAATAACGTAGAAGGGTCGCATGCCTATAATAACCTCAAGCTAACCACATACTGTGGTGTTGACAAATATTAACGTGTACAATTATCAAAAACACCGTAAAGTGTCTAGTAAAAATTCTTTCTCACATCTTCATGCAATCATTAAGACTGGCCTGCTGCCGCTCGACTGAAGATAGCTAAGGTTATGCCCATATTTAAGTCAGGTAATAAATACGCACCGGAAATTAACGTCCAATATCTTTAACAATCTAATGCTTCAAATGCTAGAACATGTAATTCATCATGTCTACAGCCACTTGGAATCCAATAATTTTTTTCTTTCTAATCACACGGATTTCGCAAAAATTTCTCATGTGAGACGCAATTGTTCGAATTAACAACTGACTTGCATACTAATATGAAAGGATCTACAAACTGATTGTGCATTTCTAGACTTTTCGAAAGCGTTTGACCTTGTAGCACATTGCCGTTTGATTTTGAAATTATCTGCTCTAAAACTAGATTCTCTTACAGTAACATGGGATGCGCATTTTCTTTCTAATCGTCAGCAATTCACGGCTGTTAATATTTTTCATCTCCTCTTCACCGGTTACTTCAGTGTACCACAAGGTAGCCTTCTTGGTGCGTTACTATTTTAATATCATTAATGACTTACCGAATACCTTTCCTCTCAAGTGCGCATTTTCGCAGACGACTGCATTATTTATCGTCCCATTAAGGTGCCGATGATCAACAATCCTCCAAAAAGATCTTGAACTTATTTCACTTTGGTAACACTTGGCTAATGAAGCTTAACGTTTCTAAATTAAAATTTTCTTTTAGCCGCCAGCATGCGAACTCTACTCTTTCGTATCACATAGATAACGTCACTATTTTGCATGATACTCATATAAATATCTTGGTGTTAACCTAAATTCGACTCTTTCGTGGTCAACACACATCGAATACATATGCGCTAATTCCTCGAGATCATTAGGGTACATACCTGTAAGTTACATAATTCTACTAAAGATATTCGTAGACTAGCTTACCTAACTTTGTCCGCCCTAAGCTTGAATACGCTGCAATCCGTCTGGTCTCCCCATCAAAAATATTTGATCGAAAAACTGCAATCTATTCAGAACAGGGCAGCGCGTTTTATCTCACGTTGTTACGACTATACTAAAAGCATTACACAAATTAAACTCGACCTCTCACTACAGCTCTTGCATGATCGTCGTGATATAGCCCTGCTATCCTTATTTCATAAATACGTCCATAACACAGCGCCATCAGTTCTGCCTCTTGAAACTCCTCATTACAGGTCACAGCGGTTGTACAATCGTTTCAATTTCATGCGCATCTACGGAAAGACTAATTCATTTAACTACTCCGCTCTTCCAAGAGCCATTCGTCTTTGGAACGAACTTCCTAACATCATAGTTTATGAAAGTGACCAAGAAAATTTCCGGCTTCTTCTAACAACGCATTTTCAAACAACTCTACATAACCTGACATATAATTATTTGTCATTGCCTTTCCCGTTATTAATGTGCAACTACGCCTTCATACTGTTCTGTTATAGCTTAATTATGTCGCGCCTGCTCTGTAATTCTGTTGACTATGTTTTACTGTGTGATATTTTATTGTTAAATGAGCTGTCGCGTCCAAAGCTTTCGGTTTGTTTCCTAGGTCATATTGTAACACTGTATTAGTATATCAGCACCTTTCTCACCCTATATGTTTTGCATATGTATTCAGATATGTATTAACTATTGTATAAGTAATAATTCTTTATTGTACTCTCCCCCCTTACACAATGCCTCTAGGGGCCTGTAAGGTATCATTAAATAAATAAATAAATATCGCAACGCATATAACTTTTTTCGTTGCATTGCCGACCAGTGCAATGACTTGGCTGCGGGCAAATGAATAACTGCTGTGTCTTGCCGGCACTGTCCAGTGAGGCAGGTGATTGACAGCTGTCATGGCAGAGGCGACGCAGCAGTGCCCGTACGTGTCCTGCATCAAAAGCTTCGGCAGGCCCATTATGCCTCCTCTGGTGAGCAGACTCGTTTGAAACAACTGGAATTTATGGAAGCTGGTATGTGTTCATCTCTAGGACAAAGCATCAAACTGGGTAACAAGGCTGGCATTTGCTAACATCACTCGCATGTAACAAGCATTCACTGTATGAGATCTTTACTGCTAAAGAAAGGCGAGGACAGCGAAAGATACGCAAACGTTGACACGGGTTGTTAACTTACATCTATTTTATTCGGGATGGGAACACAAGCACATACTGTCAAACCTCGATTCATATAGTCCGAAATGCAGTAAATGGAGCTGGACAGGCCATGTAATGCGTAAGGCAGATAACCGGTGCTCCATTAGAATTACGGTATGGACGCCAAGGGAAAGGAAGAAGACGACGTTGAAGAAGACGACGAAGACCCACGCCATGATTGCTTGAGTGTATCTGTTGCTGGCCGGCACTCACACTCACAGACCCAAAACACAACTTTCAAGCAACCCGTCGCCGTGGCTCAGTTAGCTATGGCGTTGCATTGCTGAGCACGAGGTCGCGGGATCAAATCCCGGCCATGGCGGCCGCTTTTCGATGGAGGCGAAATGCAAAAACACCCGTGTGCTTGCGTTGTAGTGCACCTTAAAGAAACGCAGGCGGTCAAAATTAATCCGGAGCCCTCCACTACGTCGTGCCTCATAACCAGAACTGGTCTTGACACCTAAAACCCCCAAAAGAAGAAGAATAACTTTCAAGCAATAACTTTCAAGGGTGCACCAAGCACCCTCCTGTGCAAGAGTCGTCTAAGGTGATGTTCCCTTCAGGACGACGCACGACCATATTATAGTGTGCTCGTGCAATATAGTTAAAAAGCAGGAGGCGGTACCTTCTGATTGCACTTTGTCAGGGGTCAGAGGAACACTCTGTCTGGATTACCAATGAGATCATGGCGTAGAATGAAGCAGAATGTACTACAAACACCATTATAAAATGTTCAATCAAGCCAGCAACCAACTAGCCCATCTAAGTCTCTTAATTATCAATATGGGCTAAACCAGCCAAACACGGTGGATGCTAAAACCACTATTCCCCTACGGTATTTACTTTGCTGGCAGAACAGTAGCTTCCGAGTAATTTATTAGCTTGACGTGTCCATGCTGCTTTTTAAATGTGCATTTTTGCTTGTACTAATTCTGTTGCTTCAATACTATTGTTAATCGAGTAGGTTGTCTTTTTGATTATTTTTGATTATATTAGTGTTTCAGTGGCCCGCTAATTGTGACAGTTTATTCTACCACAGTAATGCATGTTCCCTTAGAATCGTAGCCAAATTGCCTGAAACCAGTTACCTTTGAATGAGATTTGTTAGTATCTCCTATGTTCTGAATGCTTACCCATTCTTATCTGTGTGAACATAACTGCTTTTGCCTTTGTGTGAACCTGTTGCTTAAGTGAAAAGAAATTGTTGGCTTTTCAGGTGCCCTGAAAGCTCTCACCAAAGCAACACATTCCCCTGGTTTTCGGTCAGAGTACCATTAGGATTTCGAATAAACTATGCTTGTCAGATGTGCGACATGCCCCGTCTTAAAATTGGAGTGCTACAGTATTAATGTTTGAATGGGTATACATAAAACATACGTAAAGTATACTTATGTCTTTCTTTTAAAAGTCCTCTTCACCCGACATTTTTCCAACTTAAAATTACGCTTTGCTGTACATTTGTTTTATGCACAAACCATGACAGCAACACAACACTGCAGTAAGATGAGTACAAATGATAAAGCATGCAGTACACCTGCAAGAATTACATTTGTATACTTGTAGTACATAGGAAAATGAGCTACCAATCTTTTTCAGGTTGCATACTCTTATTGGTCATACATGTCAAGCGCACTCATAGGCCACACAAAAATCGTTCAAGGCTGATCTCAAATCTATAAGTGCACCAAATATATTTTAAAGAGTGACTTATGTTAAGTGACATCGGACCCATCTAACGGAACCTCGCCCAAATAGGGAAATTAATAGGTTCGAACAGGGGTAAACAGGACTGGGTTAAACAGGACAGGACTGAACAGGGCCAAACGGGAGTGGACTAAACGGGGACAAACTGGTCTGGGCTAAACGGGTTCAAACGGGGACAAACTGGTCTGGACTAAACAGGGTCAAACAGGGGCAAACAGGTCTGGACTAAACAGGTTCAAACGGGGTCCCGTTCCATAATCCTATTTGATAAAACCCGTTTGAAATCAAATAGGATTTTTTTAGTAGGGGGTAAAGTAAATACACATGCAAGTGCTCTAGAGCGTTATGAAGAAATCTAACGAGAAGCGCAGAATTTAGTTTGGTGCTCTGGGAGAACTGCAACCGCCATTGAAAACAAATTTATTGAGAATCGGTGGCAAGCCATATGGTGAATCTTTGTGAAAAGTTAAATGGGTGTGGATAAAATGCAGCTACTGTAAAAAAATCATCATGAAGTGTCAGAAAGTGTCATACGGCCGCTTTCACCCATGCTTCCAAGTGCTCCGACCTAACTATAGGTTACGCCGTGTTTATATTTTGCAGAAAATGGCGTCATAGTTAGTGAAATTTGTGACAAAATTTCCACGTTAATGGCTTAATTAGAAGCGCCGCAAACAATTGTTTCTTTTAATTTCATGTGGTCATACAGCGTTCATTGTCGATTTGTCCGGTGTACTGTGCACTAAACGAAGTAAGGCTTGTTTATATTTGCCTAAAATAAGGGGAACGTTATCGGGGAACGTTAATGTCTAGGGAAAGTTTTAAGGGTGCGGTTTTATTACTGACTTCGCAATAAATTATGTATACTTGCAATGAGGAGCCCTTTGAGTCTAATGTTTTACGAGCAACACCCACATTATGGCACTCCCCTGGGAGAGCTATGAGCGCAACCGCAATCAAATTTAACGAAAATCGGGGTCGGGGGGAGGGGATGGAGGGGGCCTTAGGCCGTTGTTTTGGCGAAGTTAATTGCTTGTCGATGAGCTACTGGCTTTCTAAAAACTCCTTAACAAGTGTTGGGAAGCGTTACATGCGGGCAAAGTTTCAAAATGAGTAGTCGTATGCGGGTAACATTTTCAAGTATCGGATTTTATACAGGCAACTGAAAGTCTTATTGCAACTGTTGCAAATAAACAGCTTTGCAGAAAGTGGATTGTGATTCTGCAAGGTCGCTTAAGCCTGCTCCATTTTTTTTGTCTCCATCTAAACAAGCCTTTCATTTCCTACTCCTTAAATAATAATTAAATTCCTAGTCAGCCATGCCTCGTGCTTCCTTTTCCTTGTCTTGTCTGTAAATTTAGGCTGCACGCTGAAGTAATTATGGACCAAGTAGCTCAGATGAAAACTTTGTTGGCGTCCTTGCTTTGAGAGTGTGGAGAAAACAATGGCATGTCCATAAAATACATTATCATCCTCAAAGACATTATCTGCTGATGGTACAGGGGCAATGAATACGAGCAACAGACAAATAAGAAGCGAAGCTCGCGATTTTTCACGAGCCGATCCCCGCAGAGATTCTGCCTCCCTCGGCCGCAAAACTGCTTCAGGAGTTACAGGACGTCTAGCTACGCGCAATCGGCGACTCCAAATCCTCCCGCGTCCTCCATCTCTCTCTTTCCCACGCTGTGCCAACGACGCTATGCGAAGCGGCCATCAACCGACCTCCGAGGATCCGGCTGCCACAAGGACTGCAGCAGGCGTCAGTGTGTCTTCTAGAGCTAGTATCACCATGACACCATGTCGGGCTGCTCTCTCGGATCCGTGACATCAGAAATTGCATTCTACGGCGCTCTACTAGAAATGCGAAGCTGTCTGGGCTTGTGTGGATCGTCCATCCAGGCATCTCCAACGTGCCACCGTTCTTCGGGCTCCAGCACGAACGGCTGCACCCCTGCGGAGGCCTTGAGCGCGCAGGGGTGGGAGTTGGCTCGTTCTCGAAATGTCACGAGGCAGAGTGGATGTTGAGAAAGCAGCACCGCCCAAGGCACTAGCTGCACACAGGTAATGTCATTGCGCAGCAGAATATAGTTCCGGGGTTAAATGTGTGATTACTTGCGGGATTAGAGTTTTATTTCGCCTTAACACATGATACGTTACAGCGATACATAAGATGTTAAGCCCTCTGCGCATGTACGACCTACACCGCGAATTACTGTGGCGGTTATCACCGGTAATATTAGCTGTCCTAATCCCGAATACGCAGCAGTATGGCAGGGCCCCATGCCGCCCATACGACCTGCTTCGATCTCAATTTGCGCGTGGTACTGGCTTTTACAAATGGTAAAATCCACCATAGCTTAGTCTCATCTCACGCTGACGACAAAGCATTAGGAATGTTTTCTCGGTATTATTAACGCTACAGCGTTTAGGGCCCCGTGTCGCGTAAAATCCGGCGTCAGCGTCGGCATTGGGCTCGCGGCCGAGAAAATCATCCCCAACCACGTTTAGGTATGCCACGCCATTCTATCATTAATGTTGCTCCTCCCATGTCATTAATTCTTGGCAAAGCTATTCCTCGGAATTTTGAGAATGACAATCCACAAACAAATGTCATGAAACAAAACACCCACAGCGCATGCCTTTTATGTGAAATCTTCTGAGACTGAAATATTAAACTTGCGAAACAAATACGGAAACCTGGAAATTATACAATTTCTTTGGCACGTATGTGCACTATCTCCGGGATCGGCCCCCTATGAGGCTGCGTTTACACCAGAAAGCTCGCCTACGTGCATATCGTTCACCGCCAGTGTTTTCCAGTAACCATTCCGGTTGCACAAGCTGCAGTCTTGGGGAAGCATGAGTAGCAGTCAGGGAACTTGAATGCTATTGCGTTCCACTCTTAAAAAAGAAGCTTAAGCGTCCTCCCAATTATTGTGATCAGTCATTGGTTTTGACGCTGCTAGGACTACAAAGGTATCCCAGAGCAGGAAAATTCGTTTGATTTCCATTAGCAGATGAAGCCATAGCATTAGCGCTGGTGATGCGCTGACAATGCGGAACTATAGGAATGCCTGATTACTCACTGCACCTATAATTTACTACTCCGCTCTAGTATGGTACGTGATGACGGTGGCCAGCAAACACCAAATAGACGCCGAGCACACGATGCGGCGCCTGTGAGCATTTATCAGGGTGTTCGCTGCTAAAACTGGCTAAAGGCAAAACTACACGTACGCGTGCTGGCGCGCGAAAGCTCGCGCTCACGCGCCTTGCATTTGCCACGCCTCGCGAGTAATGGTGGTTTCAAGCTACAAGACGCAAGACGCGCGTCAGCGGGCGCCCACCTGGCTCACATTTTCGCCTTGGTAGACATCGCTTCGTATGGTGCCTCATGCCAAGCATACCTAAGCCAAGCCAATCCATTATCAACCGTCCTATTGTTGCTATTAGGACGCGTCTCGTTAGGCATACGGGTGCCGGAATCGCAGAACGATCTCAGAAATTGGACGCGCTCTGCGCTCATAACTAACGTTTCAGGTGGGTATAGAGAAATGCAAAGCTCATTTCAATAGTTACTGGCGATCAACGCGAGTGAGAACGTAGTAATAACGTGAACTCACGCTTAAGCGGGAGCCATGGGTGCCGCCATGTTGGGCAACACCATTTCTTAGCACGTGCGTAAACACAACATACTCTGTGCTCGAGCCGCGCTTCGACGCGTACCATCTGTCCTGCACCATCTGCGCATCCAGGAGGCGCGTGGGTGCGAGCTAGCCAGTACGCGTACGTGTAGCCAGCACGCCCATATAGGTTCAAACCGCCATTGCTCACGAGGCGCGGCAAATGCAAGGCGCGTGGGCGCGAGCTTTCGCGCGCCGGCACCAGTATACGTGTAGTTTTGCCTCAACAGTTACACATGGCAAAAGTACGACACGAAAGAAAAGCAAGGTAACGTTGCGGCGGCCAAATATCGTTGGCTGAAAAAACGGTTCCTCGATGCACAGCCATGTGAACCTGGTGTGGATTAGCACCAACGACTGTTCATTTGCATTCTTTGGGTGACAAGCGCAAACCAAGCGCGGGCCGCCAGCCGAGATCACCCGTGTGTAGATAGGCTTGGTACTTTGGCCGTCGCCCCACGGCATGTCACATTTCCTGCACGTGGCCATGGGACGCAATTTCAAAGCGTGATTGCGCTTACTTCTCAAGCACTCAATTTCGGTTTCGCATAAATACGAGACGGAACTGTTCGCGCCAGCGTGCTTTAAATAAGGGCTTTTGATCCGGTTAAAAACCCAATTCATTATGAACTCGCCATTAGCTACAAATTTCCATTTGGCATTGGCGGTCTATCTTTTAAATTTAGAAAGTAATTAGAATATATTATTTAATTACACTGCTAAATCATGCGACAGGGAGTATTTTTTTGTCTGTGACAAGCATTGTCGTTCAGAAAGTAGTATTGTGTCTCGAATTCCGTTTTATTTTAAATTTATGAGACAGTCGTCGCTGAAACCGACCATATATTAGACAGTTATGGCGAAGCGCCGCTCACGTACACTCCGCTGACACTTCACTGGCTGAGGCAGCGCAGACAACTGCGTTGACTTGGATTTTGAATAAGCACTTCTCCTAAAGCTACGAGCAACAGTAAGTCAGCTTGGCTGCAACATTACAAGTAAATCAAATGGACGCACACTCAGCTCAATCGGCTATTTAGCGGAGCAGGGGCAGCGCCCTGCTTTCCGCTTCTGGTATGAGCGTTGAAAGCACGAATGCTAGCGTTGCCTCTCAAGGGCTGTGTGCAGATTGTTAGGACACACCGGTCTGAGCAGCGCTTCGTACTTACCTCGCCTACTTTCCCAAGTCACGCACACATACGGAGATATGCGTTTCTGTGCTTCCATTTCCTTGTTCGCTTGAACAAAAACGCCGCATTGTGCGATCAGATTGAAGATAAGCGTTTTTCATCGCCATGGCTATGCAAAAAAAAAGTGTGAATTTAAAGAACGGAAACTGCAATAAAGTCAAATTTTTGTGTAGTGTCAGATAAAGGTGAGATCACCTAGCTGACACGAATGCGTTTTATATCTTGGTATTGTGAATTCGGGGGTCCGAGCGGCCACGAAGTTTCCTTGGTTGGTGCCGTGCCAGGCGCCGGGAGAAAAAGAGGTCCAAAGCCAGGTCTGAGGGATGAGAAAAATAAATGTTATGTACAAATTTACAAGATGATGGTTTACTAGAACGGCTCCATGATTCTACGCGCACACTACATGTCAAAGTCTACATGTCCGAACACCCCCTCGCTGAGCACTCAAGCTCCGCTTCTTATGCTGTCGAATGCCCTCTTTCGCTCGACGAGGGAATCCAATGTCCTCTTTTCGGCCAATTGTAGCACAGTCCGCAAAACACCAGCCATAGTGTCGATCCGCTCCGCCGGACTGCGCTTGTGGTGCCCAACCTTGATGCCGGCCTCGATGCTATGAAGCGGAAATTTCAGGTGAAACAGGTGTCGACGCTGTTCCGCGGAGGTTGTCAGCGCTGGCTCTTTGCAGCAATTAGTAGGCTCTCGGTAACGGCGAGCTTGTATTTTCATGTTGACTGTTGCCAGCGCTTCCAAAGTCTGCGGCGTTTGTGGTCACCTTGAAGGGGGGTTCTTAGTCTGCCTGTCAATAGTCTGCACCGGGCCCCATCGCTGTACAGGCGGGCGCTGGTGCTTCGCGTGGAGCACACAGACTGGCGTTGGCGTTTATAGACGCACATGGCCGATGACCCGCTGCAGTTGGGGGTCTCGGAACTCGTCGCGTTCGTCAGCTGTGGGTCGCCGAACGGACAAAGACCCGACGCATAATCGCTTGACAATTACCTACAGATGACGCTGCTTTTGTCGCCAGCTTAGAGTTACTGTATGGCTCCGCTTCCCATACAGTAACTCTACGCCACCCCGCAGGGGCGTCTGCGAAAGCAGGCGTTTGGTGTGTTGCGACACCACGGACCCGCACATGGGGGTTGGACCCTCCGCGTGTAGCCGTGCGCGGCTTAGCCGTGTCTGGGGAAAGGGGATCCTGGGGGTTGAGCCGAGGCCGGTGTTTGGACCTTTAAGGCCCCCCGGCGGAGGCAACACACCTCTTCGGCCTCTGCTTCACATAGACGGCACCCCTGGGCTGACCCACCCAGGGGAAATCGGCAGTTGCCTTTTCCTATCCTCCTCTTAAATCTTCGTCTTTCTCTCTCACTTTCAATCTATCCTGTCTTCTTTTCACTTCCTTTTACTTCCGTTTTCCCAGGCAGCTAGGGTTAACCTTGTGTGGGTAGCCAACCTAGGATATCCCATATTTGGTTATAGTAGTGGCGTACAGCTGGCGTTTGCAGTGCCTATCTCTTCGAGGTATTGCAGCGTCCTCTACCCAGGCAGCACATCACATGGGGCCAACTAGGGCCGATGATGGTTTTCAGCCGGCACTGGCTGGGCCGCGAAGGCCCGCCGTTGCCTCCGTAATGCCAGTGCTGGCAAAGCCACTGTAACAGACATCCAGCGATGGCCCTGCTTTGCCGGTGAATGCCCGTTAATGGCTAGGCCGGGCGTCGCAACTGGCTATCCCGGGCCTGCTTTGCCGTAAGAATGCCGTCATTGGCTGTACATCTCTAAACATTGGTTAAGACGTCCGTTTAAAGCTATAGGCATAGCCACATTGTTTAGCAGTTCTGATAGACCCGTAAATATCGGCCTGTCAAACAGAACGGCATTTCAATATTACTTTTCACGCAGCATTCGCTGGCCATTCCCGATTATATATGTTTACAGCATGCAATTTTTATTTGAATTTTACACCACGCACGCCAACCGCAACGAGATCACTCTGGTATTTTTTTGTTTCTTACTAAGTTATTATGTAGGTTCTGCATATTTTTTCGTTTTATTACAAAGGCTGTTAACTTTCGCGTAATTGTATTTATTGTGTTGAATCATTCGATCGGACAGTGTTAACAAGTGGCACAAGGGCACTCCATTATAATGCGTCAATGCGCGCATGCCCTGTGCATTCTCGATAGGCGCAATAAGAAATTCAAGGGGGTATATAATTAAAAAGCATGTACGCTTACATGTGCGTCGTTTAAGTAGTGTTGCAGGTAGTGAATTGCAAAATACTGCATAACTTTATGGTGCAATCATCTGTACCGCTTGCCAGTAATGCCGTCGCTAGCTCATTTTCTGTAGCGGCTGTAAATTTTATTGCCAGTAAAATACAAAGCATTTTAGATGACTGCTCGCTATATTATTTTTCTGCATAGAGAGCATATCGAACTGTGCAGTAGCTCCTGTGACCAGCTTCATTATAATCTTAGGTGCCTTTCCCGGAAAACTCTGTCGTGCGTGTTTTTTTTTTTTTTTTTTGATGCCAGATGATTTTTTTCAGACCAACTGGCACC
The DNA here is from genome assembly GCF_013339745.2 of Dermacentor silvarum. Classification (NCBI taxonomy): domain Eukaryota; kingdom Metazoa; phylum Arthropoda; class Arachnida; order Ixodida; family Ixodidae; genus Dermacentor; species Dermacentor silvarum. Next base: position 47,131 of record NW_023606661.1, on the reverse strand, counting down.
GTAGGCGTAAATTCCGCCCCGCAGAAAGAACCGGGAAAAAAAAGAAATTGCGCCATGTTGAAAAAGAGGTTTCTGCTGGGCTATTGGTGCGTATTTCTAAAACAAAAAACAGCCAATAGAAGAGACAAGAATGTGAGACAAGCCCAACGCTAACTTACAATGAAATGCTTATTTTGCACGACGCCAAATATCTACACTGAAGAGAAAGGGGAAGGCGTAGAACAGAGACAACGCCACAACAGATAGACGGGTGGGAGGGGGGAGTGAAGAGAAAAGGTTTGGTCAGACGACCAAGACGTCTACACAAGGCGCTCTCCGTTGGAAGGAAACAGAAAAAAAATTAAAAAAAAGAACAGGAATGTTCGTAGCCCGCCGCGCCATTCCGAACCTTGACGGATGGCTGAAAGAGTTGAAGTTACCGACCTAGGACTGAGAACGAAGAACGAGGCTAAGATTAAGGAGAAACAGGATATAGAAAAAAAAAAAGAACGCTACTGGATAAAAATGTAAGCTACTGAATAAAATAATTTCTCATTAAAAGTGGAACTAGCATAAAAAAAAACTACTAAAATATACATACATTTTTCAAGTAGGTGAACTCTTTTTGTGAGAGCAACACAGATTTGAATAAATTTCTTTGCTGACGTTTGCATCTTATATGAGCTAATAAATAAATCTATCGTTGTTTTCACTTTGCAAGGCGGCATACATAAGCTTCCTTATTCCTTATTAAATTCAGGCTCCCACTTGCACCCTCAACGACACACCTCATGGTAACTTCTTCCTCTTGTAGATAAATATCTCGGTATACACATCACACACAACATTTTTGGAATATGTATAGTGAGTTTTCAATTTACCAATGCCAACCACATGTTTGGTTTCTTGCTCCAAAATTTTCTTCATGGGAAGCTTTTATTTTATAAATCTATGGTGGGGTCTCAGATCTTCGAGTACACCAGTTCTGTCTCGCAACTCTCGAAAGTGTCCAAAACCTTGCCGTCCTTGTTTTGTTACATACAATTACTCGTGTAGCCAATGCGGCTTCTACAAAATCATCGCTTGGTTTACCTTGTCGCCGTATGCGATCTCGCTTGTGTTTGTTTATTACTATTTATTTTACTCCCGCTGCTTAAAGGACATATTTTTCAACCTCCCACCTACGTTTCTTCTCGCAGCGGCCAGGTTTGAAGCTTTCTTGTTATGAAGAAAAAAAAAAGTGCCCGCTTTTTTAATGTAAAGCCTTCGGGCTTTGACACTATACTTAGTATTAATATGGCGAACTTGAACGGGATCCTTGTACTCGCTTTTTGGGCTTCACTTATATGTTATGCGCCGCGTAATGTATTGTCGCGATGTTTCTTAGATACGGCTGCCGCTCCTATGTGTCTATTCATTTTTGTTTTCGAAGGGGGAGGTTGTATTTTAACTAGAAGCAAAATCCATGGGGCATGTTAGCAAGTGATGCTGTGCGCCGGACTACCCCTTCGGCACACGTTGTCTTGCTCTACCGTTCTCCTGGGATAAGCAGTGCCAAAAAATAACAATGAACACATTCATTGATCACTTTGAGTTGTTTACAGGTTCATTTGTCGTGTTTTACATTTCAGCTATAATATAATAAATCAGCACAAGTGCTACTGCTCCTTCAGCCGCAGCAGCTTTTGTAAGAATAAAAATAAATAAATAAATAAAAGAATAAAAAAACGTGCACGTGTCGTTCTTCACTACTATCAGGCGAAGTGACGTCAAAGCCCCAAGAATGCGTTTCACTCTCACCACGTTTTCCCTGCGTTCCCTCGCTTTGCAGTGTCGAAGGTATGCACGGTCTATAATGCGCACAGCCGAGCCTGCGTTGCTAATCAGAACCGGATGGGCGCACAAAGAAGCGTGAATAATTGTCAAATATGTTGCTCCCTGCGCGGACCTCGCCCGCTTCCAAAGAAACGTGGTGACTCTCGGAAGACGAGGGACCCGTACACATTCTGCTTCTGCCTGTGAGCTGTCGTAGCCCATATTTCTTTCACCATGTTTTGCTTGCGAACCACGCATCAACTTATCCAGCAACGTGTTCAGTACCAGCGGCTTGACCTTCGCCACTACAAGCTTGGTTCCACACTGCTATTGGGTGAAACATGAACAACTAGCCAAACGTCGGAAAACTGCATTTACTGCGAAATAAACTCAATTATCGCAAGGTAAGTACAATTGTCTTATTTTTATTCTCAAGTATAGTGTTTCAACTAAGTGCATTGCCTAATACGTGTATTTTCTTTTTTTGCAGAGATAATGTACGGCCACTTTTTACTACGTACGTAGACGGTGCTGCACCGCTTCAGCGTCAGCTGAAACGCACTGTCTGTTTGAAAACGCGCAGCACGGCACATTTCGGCTGGTACACTCAAGAAGACCAAAGTTGGATTGTCGTAATTCCTTACTCAGGAAGTACATTCTGCGAGCTGACTGGTGTTCAGAACTTCCTGCAAGAGTATAATTTGTTGTATTGCAGCTTGCTTAGGTGTTTACCATGAAACAATGTAACCTTTCTTTACTACCTCTGTTCTAAAAGCTTACGCATTGCCAAAGGCTAGTACAGCTACCCCAAGCACTTACGAGAATCTTGTGATGAAGGCATAATTCATCACAATTGCCTAGTTAGAACAAAAATCGCATATTTAGATGCAGCGGCATTTCCTACCTAATTTTTCCGTATTTCTGCTTCTTTTTTTCAGCTTCAATAATTTGTTTGAATGGAGAAATCATATCTGTGGGAGATTGCCTTCAATATATTGAACGCATCATGGACCATGCAGTTCAACTGCCGTACAGCATGCATGGAAATAAAAGCAAGAGACTGTTTAACACGCGGCTATGCAGAGTGGGAACAGGTGATACGCATTTAATTTCTCAGTTTTGTACCTTTTGCTTATATTAGCACTGCTGACAGTGTTGTGATAATAAAAGTATATGTATTGTATGCAGATGGTGCCTGAGAGACGCAGACATCGACATCAACCAAGCGCAAGACTTCATAAGAATGTGGCTGCCAGGCGCCGTCGACTATTGCAGAAGGCGGCGTTACGCCGAAGCGGCTCAACCCCCCGTAGCGTCATAAACAAAGCTTTCGTAGGTGGCCCACCGGATTGGGGATACGAGCGACAATCTGTATCAACCTATTTTAAGACCAATAAATAAATTGCGCATATTATTTGGTGATTTTATGGTAGATTATGGCATGTTGCATCGAGCTACCGTGCAGTATTTGCGTAATTTAAAATCGTAGGAAATAACGGCATCGCCCACATACATCACAATCTGCCAATAGGGCCATGCCAGTGGGTAATGCGGGACAATAAATTAACTATGAGCGGCAGATCCGGCTATTGACCAGTACCGGCGCTGCCAGTAGGCAAGGTGGGACACTAGAATGGCAATGAACGGCAGAGCCGGCTATCTGCCTGTATTGGCGCTGCCACGCGATGGCCGAAATAGGCCCTTTAGTGGCATGGCCGCGCTGGGCCATTCTTGACGCGGGTAGCGCTGCCGGTTTCGGGCCTATATTTGTGCCGGTGTTTGCCGTGATATTGCCGTGCTGGGGCCAGCCTGGTTGTGCTGCCTGGGTAGTTGGGCTCCATGGTGGGTGGCTGGCGCGGCTGCCGAACACTCACCTGTACTTATGGAAAGTTCTTTCCCCCCACTCACTGATCGCCGTCTGAAACGAGGGCGCACCGAAGATGTTTTCCAGTTTTTCGGACGCCAAACACAAAATTTCCCCCGATTTCACGTGATCCACTCAGAAAAAACAGACAAATCAGTACGAACAATCTCACCTTTCCTTGTGTCAAAGACTCTGATTGATATTTTTGGACCAGGCTATAAAGCATCCAGGATGGCAAGCGGGGATCTCCTCTTGGAGCTCCGTGATCTGAAACAATATGAGAAACTACCTAACCTAGTGGCATTTGGAGAAGCTCAAGTAACAGTAACCCCGCACCGTACCATGAATACCACCCGTGGAGTTGTATCAGATGATGACCTGTTGCAGCTGAGCGAAGCTGAACTCCTAGAGGGCTTCAGTGAGCAGAATGTAATCAATGTTAAGCGGATCAAGATGAGGCGCGACGGCAAGGAAATCCAGACTAAGCACCTGATACTAACTTTTAACTCAAGTGTTCTGCCCGAAACCATCGAGGCCGGATACATCAAGCTTTGTGTCAGGCCATACGTGCCAAACCCTCTACGATGTTTCAAATGCCAGTGGTTCGGCCACAGTTCACAGAACTGCCGAGGCCGACAAACATGTGCCAAATGTAGTTCCGGTGACCATGCCTCTGAAACGTGCGAAAACACTCCACACTGTGTCAACTGTGATGGCGAGCATGCCGCATACTCGCGGTCGTGCCCGTCGTGGAAAAAAAAGAAATTGTGACAATCAAAGTAAAAGAAATATCTCATTCAAGGAGGCACGCAGGCGGGTGTCATACCTGCCAAAAACCAGCTTTGCCGAAGTGGCGCGTCAGGGGGCAGCGCCACATCGGCCCCCGGCGGCTGTCTGGCACACGCGCAGTGGGCCGACGGTGACGCCATCCGCCCCCTCGGCAGGTGCAGCTAGCGCTGCTCTGCCAACTCACAAGAAGGGGCCATCGACCTCCGGGCTGGTGGCCTCGAGGGCCTCGTCTCTCGAGGCGAGGCCTTCTCGTCAAACCAACCGCTCGCAAGAGCGCGTGTCCAGCGCCTCGCAAGAGACTATGGACACAACAACCAGCCAGACGGCGCCACTTGCGCCTAAGGAGCCGCGAGAGTCTCGCGATCGCTCCAAACAAGAAAAACACCGCATCACGGCGCCCGGAAAGGGCTCTGTGAAGTAACTCCTCTTTCTTAACACACACACAAAACCCACATTCACATGGATACACAAATATTACAGTGGAATGTACGAGGACTCCTCCACAATCTCGATGACATCAAAGAACTCCTACATAAGTATAATCCAAAGGTGCTGTGTGTCAAAGAAACACACCTGAAACACACACAAACAGATTTTCTCCGACAATACGCCATTTTTCGTAAGGACCGCGATGACACAGTCGTGTCTTCCGGTGGTGTGGCTATTGTAGTCGACAGAGGTATTGCCTGCCGGGAACTAAAACTTCGTACGCCCCTAGAGGCAGTTGCTGTGCAAGCGGTGTTGTTCAACAAGCTAATTACAATCAGCTCTGTATACATACCACCTAACTATCAACTTCACAAAACCGAATTTCAAAATTACATAGATGAACTTCCTGAGCCATACATTGTTGCCGGAGATCTAAATGCGCATCACACTCTATGGGGAGACTCCCGTTGCGATGGAAGAGGGCGCTTAATCGAAAACTTCCTCTATTCATCTGGTGCATGCTTGCTCAATAAGAAGGAGCCGACGTACTATAGCATTGCACACAACACCTACTCCTCAATTGACTTAAGCATAGTTTCCAGTACTCTCCTGCCGTACCTCGAATGGCACGTTATTAAGAACCCTTATGGAAGTGACCACTTTCCGATAGTTCTAAATTATACAACACAGGATGAATGCGCCCCATATGTTTCTCGGTGGAAGGTTGACTCTGCGAACTGGCAACTATTCAAAGAACTGACACGTTTAGACAGGGACATTTCTCGTACCAATATCGACAATGATGTGGCTTAACTAGTTTTATAATAGACGCTGCCACAAAATGCATTCAACAAACGAATGGACTGTCTAGTAAACGTCGCATTCCGTGGTGGAATGCCGAATGTCAAAAGGCAAGGAAAAAACAAAACAAAGCTTGGGGGCTGCTACGTGACTGCCCAACAGCCGAAAATCTCATTAATTTTAAACAAGCAAAGTCGCAGGGCAGAAGAACGCGTCGACGAGCTAAGAGAGATAGTTGGGAGAGGTATGTATCCAGCATTACTTCGTATACTGATGAGAGAAAGGTCTGGAACCGAGTAAATAAACTAAAAGGCCGACAGTCTCACCCTCTACCCCTAGTAAATACCCAAGGAGACAGCCTGGAAAATCAGGCAGACTTTCTAGGTGAGCACTTTGAACAAATCTCGAGTGCATCAACTACAACACACACTTTCCTGCGATTCAAAGAACACGCAGAGCGACAACACATTGAACGCAAATGTGGAAGAAATGAAGCGTACAATCGCCCATTCAGTTTAGCAGAACTTCACGCATCTTTGAGTTGTTGCCACAACTCGGCGCCAGGTAGTGATCGCATCATCTATGAAATGATCAAACACTTACACTCGGAAACACTAAATATACTTCTATCCCTTTCAATGCTATATGGGCAGCTGGATACATTCCATCTGCTTGGAAAGAAGCTATTGTTATCCCCATACTTAAACAAGGCAAGGATCCCTCTCTAGCCAGCAGTTACAGACCAATAGCTCTAACAAGCTGTCTGTGCAAGCTCTTAGAAAAAATGATAAACCGACGCCTAATCTGTTTCCTGGAAAATAACAAAATTCTAGACCCCTTCCAGTGTGGTTTCCGAGAAGGTATATGACAACAACCACCTCGTTCGCATCGAGGCCAACATCAGGGATGCCTTTATACATAAACAATTCCTTCTTTGAGTATTTCTTGACCTAGAGAAGGCATACGATACGACATGGCGTTTTGGTATCCTTCGCGACCTTTCTTCAATGGGTGTCCGTGGCAACATGTGAACACATCGAAAGCTATCTCTCTGACCGCACGTTTCGTGTACGAGTGGGCAACAGTTTGTCTAGAACATTCACCCAAGAGACCGTGTGCCACAGGGAGGCGTGCTTAGTTGCACGCTCTTTGTCGTAAAAATGAATTCACTTCACACAGTCATTCCACGCACCATGTTTTACTCTGTATACGTCGACGATTGCAGATAGGTTTTAAATCCTGCAATCTTGCTATCTGCGAACGCCAGGTCCAGCTTGGCTTAAACAGTTATGTAGATGGGGATGAAAATGGGTTTAAAGTGAACACGCAGAAAAGTACTTGCATGCTTTTCTCCAAGAAGAGAGGCGCAACGCCAATCCCTAGTATTTTTATTAATGGAGATGAACTCACTGTCACAGTGAACATAAATTCTTAGGATCATCTTGGATTCAAACTAACGTTTATACCCCACATCAAATACCTCAGGACGAAATGCATGAAAACAATGAACCTCCTTAAGCTTCTGTCCACACCACATGGGTAGCGACAGGAAGTGCCTATTGGACCTGTACAAAAGTCTTGTGCGTACACGTTTAGACTATGTGCCGTTGTGTACCACTCTGCCGCACCGTGCGCGTTGAAGATGCTAGATCCGATTCATCATTTAGGTATCCGCCTGGCCACGGGTGCTTTCAGGACAAGTCCTATACAAAGCCTATACGCAGAATCAAACGAGTGGTCACTTACCTTGCAGAGGTCATACTCTAGCTTTGCATATTTTCTGAAGGTACACGCAAACCCTGAACATCCGTGTTACGCTACGATAAATGATATGACTTGCACCACACTGTTTCGTAACCGACCTACAGCAAAGGAGCCCTTCTCACTGCGTGTGAGGAAGCTCAGTGATGAAATGGGTGTCCCACTTTTAGAACCTCATCTAAAAGCCCCAGCAAAGCTCTTACCACCATGGCAGTGGCAGCTCATTAAATGTGATACGTCGTTTCTTCATGTTACAAAGCACGCTCCAGAGGCACACATTCGAATGCACTTCCTCGAACTGCAGCTAAAGTACTCATGCCCGGAATTTTATACTGACGCATCGAAGTCCCTGCAGGCGTGTCTTATGCAGCCGTTGGTCCGTCTTTCTCAGAATCTGATGTCTTGCACCGAAACAAGTATCTTTTCCGCGGAGGCATACGCAGTAATAGCGGCTGTAAATGCATCAGAAAACCAATCTACCCAATGCTATCATATTCACTGACTCTTTGAGTGTAGTAAAGTCCTTAATGTCACTCCGCAAACACAATAACCCTGCACTCAACGATCTTTATTCACTTCTGTGCACTGCATAGTTATCTAACCACTTATTGTTATCTGCTGGTGCCTGGCCACAGAGGCATCGAAGGGAACATGCTAGCAGACCAGATGGCCACATCTCTTACAGCGAAAGCTAGCAACACTTTCATATCTGTCCCTGTGACAGACTTGAAGCCTTTTCTCCGCAGAAAAATTAGGACATACTGGCAGCAAATGTGGGACACTGAACCGTCGAATAAGCTGCATTTAATTAAACCAGTTGGGTAATTGGCGACCAACAACAAAAATACGGCGAACTGAAGTAATTCTTTGTCGACTTAGGATAGGCCATACTACGGGACCCACTCTTATTTGCTGTCTGGTGCTGAACCTCCCATCTGCGTTAAATGCGGAGAGACGCTGACCGTCCTACATGTCCTGGTAGAGTGCCGCGAATCAGAAGCTGAAAGAAAAAAGCACTTTCCTCTAGCTTACAAACAGAACGTTCCTCTTCATCCAGCAATGTTCCTTCATGTGGACTCATTTTTTAACAGCAAATCACTTTTAAACTACTTACATGTTGATTCATTACAAGTTCTACGCCAGATAAATTCGTAGCATGACCTCTCAACAGAGGCTACTGCTGCGATACTAGCATTTGTATGGCACGTGCCTCCAAAACCTTGCACGCAAGGTTCCTGATGAGGCCAGTGCCACTGGCACTTACAAATTTTAGAAAATCATTCTTTCAAAACATGTTTTACGTCTCACAGGACACTTTAAAGCCATTGTCATAATTTTAATACATTTATGTTTTACGCACTGTACAGCGACTCTGCTTTTAGGCCCATATACAGCCGCGTTCATACGTTTCCACTTCACTGTTCAATGAAATATCCATAATCACTTGCATGGCGCTCTTTGGCCAGACCTGGCCCTTAAGCCACGAAACATCACATATCATCATCATCAACTCTACGCCAGCTCTTTGGCGTCAAAAGGACAATGAAGCGAGGATGGCATTCCATAGCTGCACTCTCGCCGGTGAAGCACCTTTTGTCCAGAAGGAACGCCAGGCACAACAGTATGCATGAGGAAACCAGAGTAGCCTATCACAAAGATCGCTTTTTCTTTGCTCTTAATTTCACGTTGCACGCAATTATGCACGTAAATTCACAATATCAGGTCGGGCGTGGGATAAATGCATGGACGTGGTGGGGCACGTCACGTATTTGGGAAGTTTGACGAAACCCAGTTACCAATTTCATGGTAACTTGCATGTTAACTGTTTTAGCGAAGCTGTATATGACTAATGAGAGAGAGAATAAACTTTTATTATCGAGGTTAAGTGGAGTTTTCTTTCCCAGCGGAAAGGGCTAGCGTGGCGTTGCTTCGCCGCATATCCCGTGGTTTCTTCGTCTCCATAGCCTAAAACTCAACCAACCACTGCGGGAGGCGCGCGCCGCGTGCGCCACTGGGATTCTTCCACCACCAGATGGCGCTCGCCTCTGCGCATGCGGGGCACTGGCAGCGGCGGCACCGGCCATGCGGGGGAGAGAAAAGAAAGAACCAGAAAACTCGCCTTCGCGCAAAGCGTTCGCCGCAAGCGTTTCCCGGTAAAGATTGATGATCAATGAATTTTATTGGCGCAAGGGCCAGATATGGCCAAAGAGCGCCAATTACGGCTACATAAGCTGCAGTTGTTTGGAAGCGGCAGCTGTAGGATACGAAGTCCCTCGGAGTGACGTCACTGCACTTTCATATGTGAAAGAAGTACCCGCCTAGCAACTGATTTCAGTTGTGTTGTGAGAGAGCTATGAAAGGTAATCATAGTTAGTACGCTCGAATCCCGAACAGCAGCGCGAATACGATGAGTGACGAAAGGAGCAGCAACGTCAATATGCACAACGGCGTTGTGCTCAGGCTCGGCAGCGCCCAGTTATTAGGTGATACCACAGCTTCGCTAGTCAACCAACTTGAAAGCGTGGATTGGAGCCCAATTTTTGTTCTGGGCTTTCCTACAAAGCAGTGCATATACTAATAAAGTATTGTACCGTTAGTGACATACTGACAGATTTTATGTTCAAACATAGGAACGCAAGACGGGCGTCGATTTTGCCCGTGATTTTGAAAAGAACCATGTCCATGCGTGCAGTCTGGGCGCCGAGTGCTTTTGACGAAATAAGAGGTTTCGGCACATCTTATGGCAAAAGGTGAAGACCCCACGGTCCTGGTTTTTCTCTGACAGGCTGCAGCCAATTGAAAGGAAGAAAATTCAAGTCATTCGTTAGTGAGATGAGAAGACACGTCAGACAAAAGTGTCAAATAAACAGCTGCTCCTGTAGTGCGTCAAGGATCGACGCAAGCAAGAACAAGCACAAGACGGGATAACAGGGACACCATTGCATGCATGCGCACTCATTTTCGATGGCGTAATGCATCGCGGATTCTTAGTTGACACTTTCGATGCCAGCTAACTGTTGCGAACCGCCGCTTTAATAACGTGAACCGCCGAACCGCAGCAAGCAAGAATTTTGAAAAAATAAAAGGGCTAAGACGAGACCTAACTATATAAATAGCGCGAACAAAATTCGGTAATACGTTTATTATTTGGAGAAAATTCTACTCCTGTTTTTAAGGTCACTCCATTTTTATGCGAGCTAAATTTATATTCACGCTTCCTTAGGAAGCGTTAGATACAAGTTTTCTTTTTTCTTCAATGAAGATTACGTTAGAAGAAAAAAATCAGCCTAAAGGAGCAGTAAAAAGTGTTGTGTCTCACTAAGGACAGATTTATTCTGACCGAATGTATTGCTTTTCTCCATGATTTACCTACCGATTTTATGGGAGCAGCAGCCATGTTGGCATTACGGCGACTGAGTTCACTTCTTCGAAGCACATACACTTTCAAGCCGGACACGCCAACAAGCCTTTCTGCCAAAGAATCCAGGAATTGGGACATCTGTATAGTTGTGCATTTGCCTCCCGGTAGCTGGAAATAATCGCTGTTTAGATGCAAGAGCATTGTTTTTCCCGAATAACTAAAGAAATGCAAATCATGTAGACCGGACGTTGAGCGAGTTGATAAATTTATTTATTTTGGTGTAGATTTCAGCGCGAACAATAAACAGCGCCAAAAAAAGAACGTTAAACAGGGACATAAGCGCTGGCTCGCAACTAAGCTTTATTTCGTGAAGGGCACAAATATATAGGGAGGACCGTAAAGAAAAAGAACAGCAAGAAGTACACAGTGACCTAAGATGCAGTTTTTAGCATGCACAGAGCAGAGGAGAAAGACAGGAGTATGCACCCTTCTTTTGTGGATTTGTTGATTGTGAGTGCTGAAAACTAGAATAAAATTTAAAGGCGAATGAGCAGAACTATCCCAAGAACTGTCCCATGCGTCAGCGGTAGTGTTAGTTGTTGCCGAAGACTTGTTTTGAATTGAAAGCGAATTTCTAAGCAAAGGGGTTTCTTGAAGTAGCTCAGACTTGGAGATATTTTCGCGCACAGAGAATCAATTTGCGAAGAAACTGTTCCCAGGACTCAACATGCGATTTCCGCCGATTCTTCAAGCGAAAGCAAGGAGAAGAACGGCGTCAGAGGAGGTCGCTTTGCAAAGGCTGGATGTTGAGCTGGCTCCGTGAGCGTACTCAACTGCTTTCGCCTTGTGTAGCGTGCCTTGCGCTGAGCGTGCGCCACAACGCGGGCAGTGCTGATATGTGGGAGTTGTTGGCGTTTTCAAAGAGGGAATGAGCGCTCTATGGGCGCAAAGCACAATAGCCTATACGCATTGCTACTTGGTACAATGCAGTGCAGCTTTAGCATGTGCATTTTTCGGTCGCACCATATTTTGAAGGACTAGATGTTACAGCACGATGTTAACACTTCAGCTCAATTGCTCAATGAGACTACCATTACGTCTCTGAAAATTCAAAATGCTTATTGCATAATTACGATAATTACACTAATTAACTTTCTATTTAGTTAGGTTAGGGCACATATTTCAATCTGCAAATTATAGCCAGTAAGTTCGCAAGGCGTATCCACTGGGAACGAATTCTCAGGGCTACACAAGCTTCGGGATATTAAATTTCAAATTGTCCGACGAAATGCACTGGCGTTCCAGTTACTTTTGTGCTTGACTGCATAAAACAGCGTTTTCGTAAAGGGGCCCTGAACCGCTTTTTATTGAAGTGGAGAAAGGCACTTGAAGTGAAAACAGGCTATTCCGGAAACACTTTGCCGCAAAACGTACTTCAATGCGTTCAGCAGAAGCGTAGTTATTTGCAATCATACAAGGCCGCCGCTGTGCTCCCGTTCCTTCTTCAATGCCTTGCACTGAAAGCTACGGCGGAGTGCGGCAGGGCCACAACGCTCCGCCTTCGGAATGTCACCGTGGCCCAGTTCAAATTTAATTTTGGATGTTAACGCGGACGCCACGACTTCCGATTTTAGCGCCTACGACGCGCTAAACGTAAGCTAAACACGGTTGTCCCCGGAGCGCCGCAGTGCGCTGAGCCAGTGGACTCGTGGCGGCACCCCGTGGCGGCCGCCCTGCAACCGACCGCAGCGACCAATCGCAGCTGCGAATGGGAATGTGCTTTGTTACGAAATAAAGCACATTAAAGCACGAGTCATGAAATAAAGCACCCAGAAAAGAGTGAGGATCATGGCTTTTGTTGAAACGAATTGGAACGAGAGCGTTTGAGAGAAAGGCGACTTCGCGCTCCGCTTGCGAGCTCCATGCACCACGTACGACAGCAAAGCTTGGCAGAGATGTTCACAGAAGCATATGCTACCCGCGGGCTATGTTATTTCACCAAGCCCGAGGGGGAGGGCTCCTTTAAAGTATGTGGAACTACAGTGCATTTTTACCGCAAGTTTGACGGCGCATATTTCGTAACCGGTGACATCTTCAGACATCGCTCCCTGGAGATATGCCTTGCCAACTCCCTAGCTACAATTGGTAAATTGAAATATGCGCCGTTAAGCAATTAAGAAAGTAGATTGGTGTATATATGATCTTTATTTATTTACTTCGGTATTTTGATTGCGCGCAAAAGTAATGACCGCCTCATCGAGTAATTTAACTCAAGCGTTAGAATTGTGCTATCTGCCACAGGAAATTTTTATAAATATGGTTCGGCTAGAAATAACTTATATGTAGAGTTCCAAAATCATAACAGGTAGCTGACAGATGGAGTAGCACACGAGGAATAAAGATTATAAACATGGATAAGGTGCCTCAGAAAGGCTGGCCAACGTTTCAATAGGAGGAAAGATAGGTCCTCCTATCGAAACGTTGGCCAGTCTTTCTGAGGAACCTTATCCCTGTTCATAATCTTTATTCTTTATATGTAGAGTTGACATTTTAGCGCTGGGGCTGTCGAACCGAAAACATGTTTATTCGCATACATGACGACGCAGCCTTCGGTAAGTGGCGTTATTTGGTTTAAGCGATTGGCTGGGCGAGACATAAAATTGCACCGCAGATGCCGGATAAGTCACAATTTCTGAAGGTGAACGCTTCTATAAAGGTGTTACTGCAGTCATGCAAATACTTCGGAATAACCGTTCATGTTTTCCTATCTATGGTCACGTTATAGGGAAGGTGCCCAGATATTGTAGCGAAAACCGTGAACAACGAAAACTGTTTATCGGGCGAACATGTGCCCTGAAACAGAAGTGACACTCAATGCGCAACAAAATAGGCGACCACAGTTGGCGATCGTCGAAATATGGTCCGCGGATCAAGCGCGGCGACTTTTATACATGACTCATCGAAGATCCCAGCGGAGTCGCTGATACTGGCGTGCCTTCCATAAAGTACTACGCAATCCGTGTCACGCATACAATCTACTTACACAAGGTTCGCTGACAACAGACAACGGATAGAACCAGCGCTAATATTCGAGAAACTTCAGATGCAGAAAGGCGCGTATAGAGCTGAGCGATAACATTGCAGCACAGATTGGCTCGTGAAAAACGTTTACCAAAAACATGAACAAGTTACACGATTGTCAATATTTCACCTTGCGTGCAGTGTTGCGTGCTAAGATATATATACGGTCACGTATTTTCATTGCACCTTCTTACAGCGAATCTTTCCTGACGCTTCGTTTGTTTTCATTTCGTCGGGGCCCTAACAGTCCCTTTAATTGCAGGCACGAAGTAGTAGTGTGTGTTCTTTGTTCGTGAGTCATTATGTCAACGCTTACGGACTACAACAATTATCCCTGTAATTGCCACATCTGCCAACGTTTAATGATCGAGGTTTTGTGATCCTTATCACGAAATGTTTCATTAATGTCAACAAATCAAGTTATTTTCTTATCCTCAACGTTCTGGAAAACGTAGTGCATCTGACCGAGTATAATTCAACTTTCCAGGTTCATTTTTAAAATTCATGTCATTAACATCATCATCATCAGCAGGAGTTATATCCACCAAGCTATATCTTCCGCAGGACGAATGCCTCCACAAACGATCTCAACTGTTTTGCGTCAGCTCACTTTATCCAATGTCTGCGAATTCCCTAATCTCATGACACCAACAAACCATTTGCTGCTGTCGAGTGAGTCTCCTTATGCTTGGGCACCCACTCTGTCACTGTAAATAGACTGCCACCCGAAATAGCGTGCTAGTGTACAGCGGGACAAACATCTACAGCATCCTCAGGCAGTTTAAAACTGCCTGTCTCACTTCCTCTTTCATAGAACAGCGGTTATTGTCTCTACCCATTACATCATCTGACCGATTCCACTCAAATACTATGCAGTTTCATCTAAACCCGCGTTTTGTCTCTAATACATACTATCGTATTCATGTGTCCTAATGTTAATCCTGTCACCTTCCCTTCCGTCGCTGGTTGCATGGTCCTCAGTTTTCTTTTTTGAAGTTTTGTTATTGTTCCCCAAGACCACTTTTATGCATAATTTTTCTGTATTTAGCTTACTTCCTTGTGTGCAATTCTCTTGTGCTGCCTTTTCGTGCCGAAGTGATTTTCGCTGTGACCGTGTGTCCTAAATATGTATTTTTAGCTCACCCTTCCCCGCCACTTTACTGCCTTTGCCACTGCGGGTACATCAGACATAAATAAAATTCAGCTGCACAGGTGCGTACTGGTAGGGTATATTGTCTGTGCACTTTTCAAAGATATCGATACGCTGGCGTCCGTGATTTGACAGTGCCACGACCCATGCGGTCCCAGAATTTCATAATTGCTCTGCAGATTTTTTTTCCTTATCGCCCTGGTCTCCTTTAACTACTTGGCCTAGTTCAACACACCTGAACTGTACTTGAAGTAGCTGGCAGCCAATAACAAACTCTTGGGTCCGTGTGAAGCTGTTGAACATTATCTTTGGCTTTTACACACAAATTCTGAAAGATATAATATGCCTGAATCTACCAGCTTGAGTACTTTTTAAACGCACGAATTGAATAGCATTGCCGAGGTTGTGGCTCATTGTCAGGCATTTTTCCTAACTGGTATTTTCCCACTTTTATTGCGTGTGCAAGTATATGAATAATCCATATCAGGATTCAGTAATCAAGCTGTATCTACAACGTAAACCAAGAATTGTTAACTTCTTTTTAATTGCGGGAGATGAGGCTTTGACAGACCAACGTTGAGCGTTGGGCTGGTTGGTGCTGCATAATGAAATGTTTTCCTAGCACACATTGTGTGCTTTTTCTTTCCTCGTTATCTAAGGCGCTGGGTAAAACGTCAACTTTTAAAGACCGCAGGATCCGATATCAGACTCAGTTTATAATATTACAGAGCTGTCATTTTTCTTGAATGTTACAGCAACTGTCGGGATTTTACTTTTTATTAACTTAAGCAGCCACAGAAGCATACAAGTTCTACTTTCAATACGTAAGCATCTTGGTGACTTGCATATTTAGCAGATTATGAACTTGGAGCCCACGAAGGGCGAGTCCGATACATAATTTTATTAGGGTTTCTTCTTTTATAATTTTTGTGTACTCGCAATGGGGCTAAACAGTACTTAGACGAGCCGTATCTAGCAGAGATACACCACGAAAAAGTGCACAGTGCGTCGACGAATACACACCTTTAGTCGGGTTCGTGGCAAACCTCCCCGCAGGGACACACTACAGGGAAGAGCATCTGTAGGGAGAAACAACAGCATCGGCAAACGTGCGCGGCATGAGCTTCGCCCCCCAGCACATTAACTTCGCCCACTTTAGGTCGCATTGCATCGCTAGCTCTCGGTTGCAAGTGCGTATTCGCCCTTAGCAAATGCATAGACTTCGCGCCTAATGTTTTCCGCAGTCACAGCATTTAACACCTGTTGTCGAACCAGAGGACCTCCGCCTCACGCCAACGCGTCCGCTGGGCCACACCTCACAGCCGTGCACCTACCCTCGGGCATGTCTCGTACCGTTCTGGAAAAGTACGAAGCGCCATTACGTCAGCCTCGCTCCTGGCAATTACTCCCGTTTCCTAGAACGCTCCTCCCATCAACACTCAAGCTCGACTACATAGATGATGGATGGATGGATGGATGGATGCTAGAAGCGTCCACTTTGGAACGGGGTGGGTTGTACCACCAAGTTCTTATACATGTTGATGATTATGATGGTTTTGTGGCATCCCCTTTAAAACGGGGCGGTGACAAATAGTCACCTAGCCTGCTTGATTTTATCAGGTTTGCTGTACATGCTTTTTTCTTGCATTTTTGTATACATTTCATTAAGCTTTTTTTCAGTGTCTACCTTGTACCGCTACCTACGACTGTAAGAGATCAAATCAGGTCATATCGATCGCTTCCCTGCTTTTTTTAACCAATACCCTAAGCGTCTCTAGCTCATCTCGAATGCTGACCGGTTGATGCTTCCGTCCACTTTAAACGACAGCGTTTCTGAAAGGTGTACGTTACTTACGGGTCTCACTGGGTGAATCCCATTGCATTCCATTAGGATGTGCTGAGTGGTCTCCGGATTCTTGCTGCAGCATACACATATTCGAATATTCCAAATATTGGCTCCGGTATGGTTTGGTACTTAGGCAACCGACTCGAGCCTCAAATAGCAAGTCACTTTGTGTTCTCGCTCAGATTTTCTCTTGTAATTTCTTTTGTCCCATTCTTGTAAACATCCATGGTCCTTTTTGTTTTGATTCTTTGCATCCAATTCACTGTGTCTATTTCTCTCACTTTCTTCTTGAAGACATCTCGTTGTCTATTTACAGTTTTAATTACCCTGGACTTGGCTGCCAACTTTCTTGACCTCTTCCTCCATTTTGTGTCCACGCTTTTCATGTACAGATACTTGTGCACTTTATCCGCCCATTTATTTTCATCCATGTTCGGGAGTCGCTGAACTGTCACTGAACTGGTAGATTCAAACAAACATTTGAGGGCTCAAAATGAAGCGCTAGCCAGGAGGATTGCAGACAAGGAGCAATACAGCTGGCTAAATAACATTGAAATCAAATGCATCCCCTGTACACAGGGCGAGGATTGCGCTGTCATCTTGAAAACAATTGCCGAAGTTGTTGAATGCCCCATTTCATCGTCGTACGTCGACGTAGTTCACCGTGTCCCCAGCAAGACTGCAGAAAAGAGCATTATCGCTGGTTTTTGCTCGCGTGACAAGAAAAATGAATTCATTCGTAAAGCTCGTAAGGCACGTTTGCCTACGTCTCAGACAGGTCTGACAGGAAGTAAGGATGAGCACCTGACCATTGACAACAAACGACTATTCAGCAAAGCGCTCGCTCTCAAAAAAGAAAGGAAATGGCGTTACCTTTGGACCGAGAATTGCCATATCAGGGCGCGTAAAACTGAGGACAGCAAGGTCTTTCGTATAAGTGCCGAGTATGATCTCCGCATCTTCACGTAGCTATCCATCTGAACAGTTGTAATTTGCCGTATCTGTTCCTGATCCCTGTATGACATTGCTCTCAACGGCGGAAGCAAAATCGTTGCTCGGTGATATTCTAACTGCTCATTACTACAAATAAATGCGCGCAGTTTATGCAAAAACCAAGATAGCATTACGGACTCTATTGACGCATTTGGTCATCATTCCTTTTCACTTTTGTGCATTTCCGAAACTTGGCTTGGCTGTTGTGATGGCAACTTATATGGGTTTCGGTCATTCCAATCCGAATACTGTCACCGCAGTTCTGATCGGCATGGCGGTTCGGCTATTTTCATGAAGTACGAACGTAGGCTGGACCTTCGTTTCAACGTGACTAACTGTGAATCAGTGTGGATCGAAACTAACCCGTCACCTTCTAGTAATCGCAATAGTCTAATCATTGGTTGTATTTATCGTTCCCCATCTTCATCTATTCCCGATTTCCTACACAATCTTTCCACTGTTCATAAAATTTCTGCTCAAAGCAAACAGATTTTAATAGTTGGTGATATTAATATTGATTTAATGGATGCTGGTGAGGCTCAGTAACATTATATAGCGATTGTTTTGTTGGTGTTGGGCTTGAGTCTCTAATTACTTCTCATACTCGACTTTCGGCTTCTAGAACTAATACTCTTCTTGATCACACCTTAAGCAATATCACACCATCTCCAAGTGCAGGTGTCATTGACATGCCTATCACCGATCATCTTCCCATTTTTATTACTTGCACCGCAGAAAAAATGCACTATCACACTAGTTATTTCACTTCCAGTTTCGACCTGGATAAGTTTGTTAATACAATAAGTGGTACCAACTTGGCGTCTATTAGCGCTCAATGTGATCCTGAAATTCAGCTTATTATTTTTCAAGGCCGTATACGCTAGCACTACAACTGTCAAATGCAAGAAAAAAATTAAAATTTCCCAGTAATCCTTGGATAATGTAAGGTTTGTTAACGAGCATGCGAAAAAAAGATAATCTTTGCAGGAAGACTAAACAAAGCCGTTCAATGTAAGCCTACCACATCACTATGAAAAATACAATACCATGTTGACCAATCTACAGAAAAAATCGAAACGGCTTTATTATGACAAAGAATTCTGCAAGGCTAGAAATAATCCTAAGTAGCAATGGCAACTTTTCAATGAATTTCTGAATACACCCCAAGGTAGTATAACCATTGATAAAATAAATTATAAAAATCAAACCTACACCGAATCATCCTGTATAGCCAACTCATTTAGTAATTACTTCTATGAAGTGTACAATAATATCCCGATAGCCTCTTAATGTCCGTTAAAGCGTTGCAATCATACCTTCTTTCTTTTTCCTGTCTCAGCCGATGAGGTCTGTTCTGCCATATTAAATCTGAAAAAAAACTAGCCCAGGACTAGATAATGTCTCTGCCTACCACTTAAAACTTGTTGCTCCTCGTATTGCTGTAACACTGAGCCACATAATCAAACTAATTTTCAAATGTGCCATCTTTCCCAGTTCGCTTAAGAAGGCCAAATTCCTGTTTATAAAAAAGGTGATAAATCTCAGGTGTCCAATTATCGCCCAATCTCTATTTTATCCTCCATTAGTAAACTTATCGAGAAATTATTTCTGAAGCGTTTAAACAGCTACCTAACAAAATTTAAATTAATAACATCTTGCCAATTTGGTTTCCGTCCTGGCAGTTAGACCAGCTTAGTTTTTAGAGCATTAACCGATTACATCAGATCTTCTATTGATAGAGGTGAATTCGTTGGCTCAGAGTTTCTAGACTTTACTAAAGCTTTTGACACTGTTAATCATCCCATTTTGTTTAAAAAACTATAATGGTTAGCTATACCAGGTCCAGCTTTAACTTTTCTAAAAAATTACTTGGCCGCGAGCAAACAGTCTGTGTAAGGGGTGCTTATTGCGAATCAAAAGTAAGTAATCAACAGGCACCACAAGGCTCAATACTGGGATCCTTGATGTTTTGCATTTACATTACCGACTTATCCGATTTTCTTAATATTTCTAATACTTGAATTCTATATGCTGATGATACCACCATTTCCCTGTCAGACAAGTCTTTACCAACCTTACTCCTTAAACTGAACAATGAACTAGAAAAAAGTTGTAGAATGGTTTCAGTTGAATCACTTTAATTTAAAACCGGTTAAAACTCAGTTCATGATATTTAAAACAAAACAAAGGATGTTACATACCTTGTATACCCCAAGTTACCCTCGACAGTCATCTTATTGCTACCGCGAACTGTGTGTCATTCCTTGGCATAAAATTAGATCCTAACTTGAAGTTTACTAATCATATTGCATTCGTTAAACAAAAAACAGCTTACGGCATAAGAGCATTGATTAAATCACGAGCATTTTTTTCAGAACACGCATTACTATCTCTATACTTTGCATTCATTCATAGTCATATCACCTACCGTATTGCTTCCTGGGGAAACACATATAGCTGTCACCTCTCATCTATTCAACACATACAGAACCAGGCCATTCGCACAATCACCGACAGTTTCTTTTATTTAGATGCTCTCCAGCTTCTTAAGGCTAACTCTATTCTACCTGTAGATGGCTTGTTTAAGTATCATTTAAATATTCTCTTGTTTAAATTGCTTAACAAACAGCTTGCTTACGAATTTGTTGACTTCTACTTACTTAGTATACCAATTGCACTAGGTTAGCGCATAATAACAACTTTCTCCTACCTAAATGTAGCACCAACTATGGAAAAATGGCGTCCTCGTTTTCAGCGATAAAAATATGGAATGACCTACCACATTTTCTTAAACAAACATCATCATTGAATACATTCGAGCATGAATTGGAGTGTTTTATTCTTTGTAAATAGTTTCATGCCCGATAATATGTTGTTCTGTATAATTACGCTTGTTGATATAGGCATTTCCTTGTTTTTTGTATCTTACCATTATATTGTATTTTGCGCGTTCTTTTGTTTTCCCACTACGTTGTTAATTTTGCTGCTTTAACCCATGCCTTGTACACATTTTTTAAAATTTGAACCGAGGGTCCCGTTGCAGTCTTTGACTTTGGGACCCTCGTCTGTATAGTATCGTTTACATAATTATTGTATTGAATGCATAATAAACAGAAACTGATTGCATGTTGGCTTTCTTGTCGCGCTACTAAGCACGAGTTTGCGGAATGAAATACCAGCCACAGCGGCTGCATTATTGGTGGGCGCTAAATGCAAAAACAACCGTGTAACATGCATTGGGTGGGATAGAAGAACTTTCTGTGGGCCTAGTTGGTGCATACTTGATAAGCTTTTTAAAGCGCAAACAAGAGACAAGGCACGAAAGGAAGGTCAGACACACGACTGTCTCTCGCCTTCCTTTTGTGCCTTGTCTCTTGTTTGCGCTTTAAAAAGTTTATCAATCATGCATTGGGTGCACGTTCAAGAACCCCAGGAGGTCAAAATTAATCCGGAGTCCTTCACTATGGCGTGCTTCATAATCAGATTGTGTTTTTGGGCAGTGAAACCACAGAATTAAAAAGATATCTTGAATTGGCTTATGATATATAATAGTTTGAATATTTGCAAGGCATAAGTCATCACAATTATACCTTCAAATATTGATCGTTTATCTTAGTCAATTTATTGGTAATCAATAGAAATTAGGTTTTAGTTTTACTTGAGTATCATTAATTATTGATGACAAGTTTTAATATTTTAACCTTAATTACTATTGATGAGACGAATTCATTTAACCAAAATTAATTTCTTTAATTACCCTAAATAATTCGTAATTATGCTGAGGTATGTATATATCATATTAAATATTTGGTAAAGTTCACTACCCTTCATTAGTCAAAGGAGTCTTTAGAGCTGAATTACTTCATCGCAATTAATCTTAATAATATTTTATTCGCCTTATTTGCTTTTATTAGATCTTCAGTAATCACTATACGTAAATAGTCACAATCATAAATTTCAGTAGGCATACATACTCATAGGGCATTATTTTATATACCCCATGGGAGCGCATCGTGCCACGTGTTAGAAAGACGGAAGGTCAGACGGACGTATAGATTTCCGAGGGTCGAGGGAAGTAGCACTAGAATACTTGTGCATTAACACCCAGAGTGATATGCGGCGCGAGATTTATACACGCGAAGAATTGACCTCAATTTCTGTCGCCCCAGCGTAGCTCGTCAATGGGTATAATACCCTTGACACACGGGCAAAAGTAAAGTCCTTTGCAGGAAACCCCTTTTGTTACTCCGAAGGACCCTTTGCAAAAAGGAGTGGCACCGATGACACACAACAGCGCACTAACTTCTTTAAATGGTTCCTCAAATGAACGCCGCAAAAAAAAGAAAAAGAAAAGCACTGCTTGGTAAAGCAGTAAGAGAGGAAACATTTACTAGAAGCTGCGCATGTAGATTACATTTAGGGATTGTAGAACCCAGAAACATTTTTTTCCAATTTCTGATTGCTTATAATGCGCATATTCGGAATTCAACATAGCGGCGCTAGCGATGTGGTGCGGCCGTTTGAGTGTATAGACAGAGTAAATCTTCACTGTTCAACAAATCGCATTACCGCTACAAATTTACACATTTTCCAAGGTAAAAAAATACTTAAGGGGCACCGTACTTATGTAACAGGTTTTCTTCTGTTGGTGAGTTGTGCACGATGCATGCGAGAGTACACCTTTCGGCTCGAAAAGTACATGCCTGATCTTCTTTCCCGCAAAGGAACAAAGGAGACACTCCTTTGTCGTGTGTCACTGCGCTTGAACGCCTTTCCAGTAGATGTCCCCTTACCTAAATGACTTACGAGTGCCCGTGTGTCAGGAGTATAAGACTGCCTGCACTTACCAGGCAGTCTTATAAACTCGTACGCCCACCCCGTCATCATCCGCTAGTATCAGAGTCCTTTGCTAACTTTTTTTTCTGGTCACCAAGCTTCTATGGAAAAGCTTGCTATGCTGCCCAAGGTAGCTATGACATCACGCAGTGTCGCTTAGACAGCACTATCCATTGGTGGGAGGAGGCTAACTTGAATGCGTAGTTGAGCAAACTGTCAAGATTTATTAAAGCAGTGTTAGAGGAGGCAGCAAAATAAGTGGTGCATTCAAGTGAATACCGCTAAGCGCACAATTTTTACCCCTTTAAGCACCAAAATAATTTGGGAATAAAGTATAAAATTTCCCATTTTTACGTACCCATGAATTTTTGCCATTTCTGATTCTGAAAATTTATTACTTGATTCTTGATAGTCAATTGCATGTTCTTTTCGGACTTCTACCACTCTCTAGTGTTGAAAATTTAACGCAAAGCGGCCAATTACCGACCGAAAGTTCTTTGGCGGAGGGACCCACATGAGATTGGGCTGAAGGAATGTGACTCGTCATTGGTGATATTGGTACAACCTCCCATGAACAGTACAGCTCGGCGTTGGGGGTTAAAGGCATCATTGATATAAACATAGTGTGAATGTTTCAATTAGTTACTAGACATAACATCCTAATGCATCAGTGTTGTGACAATTTCGTACTGGCCTTGGTAACCGTGCCTATTAAAAAAGGTTA
The DNA here is from genome assembly GCF_013339745.2 of Dermacentor silvarum. NCBI lineage: Eukaryota > Metazoa > Arthropoda > Arachnida > Ixodida > Ixodidae > Dermacentor > Dermacentor silvarum. The sequence goes on along the minus strand of NW_023606661.1, from coordinate 23,702 downwards.
TGGTGTGCCCATGTTATCGCCGGTCATTTTTAACATTTATTGGTCTCAAATCACCACATTAAAGCACTACTTGTGGTTTTGGATTTAAAGAATTGTGCGCTTAGCGATCTTCCCTTGAAATTTTATGTATAGTTGTACATCTGATGGATCATATCAGTTACTTCTTTTCAATAAAGGTCAATAAATGTTCGTTACATACTGGCTTTACTACTGGATAGTTGTTCCCTTTAACAGTGGTCCATGCTGTACAACAGCCCCAACAATGATGCACAAGACAATCAATAATGAGCATGCTTCATTGTTTACCGCTGGAAATCCACTATAATACGGCAACACTAATTGGAACATGACCACAGGGCCATTGATGAGGGTACGACAAAAATGCAGCAAGATGAGCATTGCACTGTGCTCTTTAAAATTCACCCCGTGCATCAGTACTATGGCGGGCATGGCGCTGGGCCTTTTGTCACGACGGTCACTTCCTGGCTGGCACTGCTGTTTTCGCTGCTTTGTTCCGCATCCAAATGTAGACCTTCGAAGTTGATGGTCTGGCTTGGCTCCAGGATAGTGCATGGCTGCTCTACCTGAGCTACCAGAGTCATGCTGTGTAGGTTTTGACAACCACGGCCAGCCTTGTCCTCGGCCACAATGCCCACCGTGATTTCCACAGCACCAGGACTCGAGGAGAGGAAAATATCCCTGTGTAGCAAGACACAAGAGGCACATTCATTTACTAACTGTAATGCTATTGCACAATCAAACAAACATAATAATGATCTTGCGTCTGAAGCATTTACAAGAAAGCCGCTGATGCGTTTTTCACGTGACTGTAAAAAAATGTAAGAGCCGAGAAACACGAAAAATCCAGAAATGAGAGTAGTGGTCAACTGCACACAATTTTATTTTAATTTTTACGTTTGAAAAAAAGTCGCAGTTTCGCCCGAAAGCCGAAGCATCGATTGCGATAGCAAATTAGTAGACAGCTATACAAAGTAAGGATAGTAGTATTATCGTCCGTATAAACTTGTTACCATTCGCTTATATATAATAATAAGCATGGCACCGGCGCGCACAGGAAAAACGACACATCCACTCGATGGGCGCTGATCTGCCTGCCAAATTACTGACTGGCATAATCACTGACCAAAATCACCGGATGGCGAAAAAATCAGAGAAGCCAAGAACAGGATGCAGACACAATCACGGACCTGGAAGACAGGTGCAACAACCTCCGTCGACACAAACACCACACAAAGGAAATCGCCAGAACGGAAGAGACCCCAGAGGTGGATCCCCACTTACTACACCTATGGGACACCAGACGGGGCCTCACCCACCGCTGGAAAACACAGGAGAACAACAGGGAAGTGAAGGCACGCATAGCGCAAATAACAGTGCAAGCAGAAGAATATGCCATGGAACTCGCCTCGGCGAACTGGTACAGATTCTGTGACTCCTTCAGTAGCACCCTGAGTACCGCCAAGACGTGGCACATACTCAAAGCCATCCTGGACACCACCAAAACCACGTGTGGTTTTGATGGGGTGCCCCTCTCGTGCTAGGAAAGGGGCACAATACCCTGGAGCGGTTACTTCACACCTACCCAGGCAGCCAACAAAACCTCATCGACGCCATCCAGACCAAGTGCTATGGAGATCCCTCTCCCGCCCAACCACGTACAACACCATACACGGGACAACCCACCCCATCATTGAACGAACCTATCACAGAAAACGAGGTGAGAGCGGCCATCGCCGCCACCACGCGTAACACAGCGGCGGGCACGCACCGCATCACGAACACCATGATCAGAAATCTCAGCGACGAGGCCATCTCCGTGCTCACGGGCTTTCTTATCCAACACTGGGAACAAAAGGTACGGTGCCTGCGATGTGGAAGCACGCACGAATAATCATGATCCCCAAACCGGGCAAGAAATTAGCAATTGAAAACCTGAGACCTATCTCGCTTACATCCTGCGTCGGCAAGGTGTATGAGGAAACCATACACAAGGGACTACAGAGACAGAAGACAAGCACCTGCTGGACACCATCTTCGGTTTCTGCGCAGGCTTGTCCACACAAGACGTTTTACTTCAAATCAAGGAAGAAGTCCTCAGCAACGTTCCCCGCTGCGTCGAACATGCCCTCCTAGCAATCGACATCAAAGGAGCTTTCGACAACGTCAGTCACCAAGGGATCTTAGAAGGGTTCGCCAACACCAACTGCAGCGAGTGAACGTACAAGTACGTTCAGAGCTTCCTAAGCCACTGCACGGCAGAGCTGAAGATTGGTGTGATCCACATTGCAGTATACCACCCTCCCAACAAGGGCACACTACAAGGAGCTGTCATCTCACCAACGCTCTTCAACATCGCGAGGATCGGCCTCGCAAGAAAACTGCAGGACATAGGCCTCCGCCACGCTTCTACGCAGGCGACATAACACTCTGGACCACAACAGTGTCCCTTATTGAAAAAGAACGGCTGCAACTGCAGCTCACCTCATGCAAGAGTACGTCAGCCCACGGGGACTACAATGCTCGCCCGAGAAATCCCAACTGATACTAGTTTGGCGAGGCAGAGGTAACCACACTGTCCCCACAGACCCAACACGAAAACTCGATGTACACCTCAACGGGGGCCTCATACCAGAGAAGCCATTGCTCAGGGTGCTGGGCATGTGGCTACAGTCTAACCAGCGCGCTACCTACACCGTTACGCTCCTCAAAGCCAGTGTGAAGGCGATATCACGCATATATCCCGCCTAACACCCAAGAGTAGATGCATGAAGGTAGGGGACACCATCCGACTGGTCAGAAGCCTGGTGGTGATCAGAATCACATACAGCCTGCCCTACTACCATCTCGCACAATCCGAGACGAAACAGGCCGACACGCTCTTGATGGCTTTCAAGACCGCTCCCCGCCTGCCGATCGACTGAGAAATTATTGGTGCTAGGGTTACACAATATCCTCAGCGAACTCACAGAAGCCCTTCATATCTCACAACAACAGGGACCTGCGCGGACTCACACGGGCCGGCAGGTCCTACGAACCTTTGGCTTCAAAGCCACAACACCACGAACCCAAGAAACCTGCCCGATACCTCGTCACGTCCAGGACTTGTATCACATTGCCCCAATCCCAGGCAACATGGACCCTAACGTACACTACGGCAGGAGGCGAGCGAGGGCCCAGTACACAGAGGAAACATTGAGGTTCCATACCACGGGCCGTTTTACGGACGCCGCCATGTACCGGACGAATAATAAGGGCCCAGTGGCAGTGGTCTGCGACCGCCGATGCCACGTTACCTCCGGAGCATCGACCCGCTCCTGCATGATGACGGAAGCCGAAGAGCTGGTCATCGCGTTAGCCATCCGCGAAGGCCAACACGCAAATAAACCACTGACGATACTCGCGCCACTGGAAACTGAACCTGACAACGTTCAACGCGCGAAAACTCTAATGTGAGGCTAGCTCAGCAACCCTGTATGGTGAATTATCAAGCATTGCCTCCTATATTATTGGCCTTAGTGAGGTTAGAAGAACTGGTGAGTCTTATACAGTGCTGAATAACAGCCAAATCCTCTGCTACAGAGGTATTCCAGATAAGAGAGAATTCGGAGTAGGATTTATAATCCATAAGGACATAGCAGGCAACATTGAATTCTGCAGCATTAATGAGAGGGTAGCAGTCGTCGTAATAAAGCTGAATAGGGGGTGTACAATAAAGGTAGTACAAGCCTATACGCCCCAATCTCCAATCACGATGATGAAGAAATACAACAGTTTTATAAAATGTTGAATTAGCAATTAGAAATGTGCAAACTCAGTATACTGTAGTATTGGGCGACTTGAATGCAAAAGTGGGGAAAAAGTAAGCTGGTGAACAATCAATTGGCAACTACGGCATTGATTCCAGGAATACTAGAGGAGAGATGTTGGGAGGATTCGCGGAAAGGAATAGGCTCGGAATAATAAATACCTTCTTCGAAAAGCGTAGCAACAGGAAGTGGACCTGGCAAAGCCTTAATGGAGAAACAAGGAATGAAATAGATTTCATAGTCTCTGCCGATCCAAGCACAGTGCAGGGTGTAGAACTGTTAGGTAAGGTAAAGTGTAGTGACATAGGTTATTTAGGTCTAGGATTTCTCTCAAATTGAAGAGAGAAAGAGTAAAATTAGTTACGAAGAAACACGCCCAGCTAGATGCAGTAATGTTAAAAGCAGATCAATTCAGGCTGGTGCTCACAAACAAATATGCAGCTTTAGAAGAGTACGAAGATGATAACATAGAGGTAATGAATGAAACCCTAACCAGGCTGATGTCACAAGCAGCATGGCACCAGATACACGAAGGCAATCAGTAGGTAAGCTCTCCCAAGTATAAAGGATCTAATAAAGAGACCACAAAGCATGAAAGTGTCAAACTCAAGAGATCATATAGAATTCGCTGAATTATCAAAACTGATCAACACGAAGAAAGTAAGGGATATTCGAAACTATAACGTGGAAAAGATGCAGGAAGCCGTAAAAAATGGACGCAGCATGAAATAAGTGAGACGAAAACTCGGCATAGAACAAGGCAAGATGTATGCACTGAAAGTTAAGTAGGGTAATATCATCAGCAATTTCAATGACATAGTAAACTCAGCGAAATAATTTTTTACTGACCTGTACAGTGCCCAGAGCAGCCAAGGTACTTTCATTCAAAGTAGTGATGAACAAGATACAGAGGCTCCTACTAGCGATGAAGTTAGAAGGGCCGTGCATGACATGACCCGGGGAAAAGAGCCTGGAGAAGATGGAATAATAGTCGAGTTAATAAAAGACGGATGAGATATCATGATTGAAAAGCTCGCGGCCCTTAATACGCAATGCCTCACGACTTCAAGTGTGCCAAATAACTGGAAGAATGCCAACATTATACTAATCCATAAGAAGGGAGACGTTAGAGAACTGAAAATTTATAGGCCTATTAGCATGCTTTCAGTATTGTATAAAATATTCACCAACATAATTTGCAATAGAATCAGGGCAACCCTTGACTTCCATCAACCAAGAGAACAGACTGGCTTCAGGAAGGGATATTCCATAATGGATCACATCCATGTCATCATTCATGTAACCGAGAAAAGTGCGGAGTACAATAACCCCCTTTATATGGCTTTCATAGATTATGAAAACGTATTTAATGCAGTAGAGATACCAGCAGTCAAAGAGGCATTGCGTAATCAAGGAGTACAAGAGGCATACGTGAATATCTGGGATACACAGATTCCACAGCTACATTGGTTCTCGACAAGAAATGTAGAACATTACCTACCAAGAAAAACAGCGAAGGACACTTTGTAAAATCCAAAGTGTGTCCGGCGAAAGCCTGTGTAGGAGGACGTGACGGCGGCCCATGAGGCATGCCGTCGTTCCTACATTTACAGAAGGGCCAAGGTGGTGAGTGGAGTGGCGGCTGCGATGACCAGCGTGGCTAGCTTTCAGAACTACACTGCGCGTGCCGAGCTTCTGCCTTGAGCACGCGCTGCACTTCTTTATTTTTCACTTCTTTGACAGCCGGCACCAAGGCACCCTGCTGAGAGTGCCGACCAAAGCACCCCGCGTTGTGGCGTCGGTGGTCACTACACCTCTGCCCATTAGACTGACTTACCGCCGCATGCGCATTCGCTCATTCTTCTGCTGGCGTTTGGTATCGGGGGAATCCATATTCTTGAGGCGCTTCTCTGAAACCGCTTGGCATGGAATCATCACCGGGCCGCTTGAGAGCCATCCGACTAACTCCACTGCTGCAACGAGACGTCTAACGAAGGAACGTTGCCGCGCGCGCCGCTGTGCCATCACGCGATTGCTGAGAGAGTGTGAGGGGGAGAGGCCACAGCTGGCACCGTTACAGGGCACGGACGGACGGACGGTCGTACGCCGCGAGTATGAGCTATTGAAGGCTTTCGCCTTAAAATGGTCAGGCACGGAGAGACAATCTCTCCCATGCTATCAACTGCATGCCTAGAAGTATTCAAGCTCTTAGATTGGGAAGGCTTCGGAGTGAGCATCAACGGCGAATATCTCGGAAACCTTCGGTTTGCAGATGACATTGTCCTGTTCAGCAACCATGGGGATGAATTACACAAAATAATTGAGGACCTTAACCAAAAAGTGTAAGAGTGGGGTCAGAGATTAATATGCAGAAGTCAAAGATAATGTGTAATTGCCTAGCAAGGGAAGAATAATTCAGGATCGCCGGTCAGCCTCTAGAGTCACTAAAGGAGTACGTTTATCTAGGTCAATGAGTCACAGGGGATCCTGATCATGAATAGGTAACTTATAGAATAATAAAACTGGGTTGGATTGCATACGGCAGGCATCGCCAAACCCTGACTGAGAGCTTACCATTGTCATTGAAAATAAAAGTGTACAATCGTTGTATCCTACCGGTGCTAACAAATGGGGCAGAAATTTGGAAGTTAACAAAGAAGCTCGAGAACAAGTTAAATACCGCACACAGAGCGATGGAACGGAAAATGTTAGGCTTGAGAAGAGGTTTTTTGGTGGTGTCCTTCAAGGACGCTACGAATTCCAAGAACGGCGTGGCAGCGTGGAGCACCGTCTCCAAAGATAGCAGTGAACAACAGCGCGAGCAGAACGGGCCGAGCGTTGGCGATGCCGCGGGACGGAGGCGCGTCTCCTTCTTCACAATCGCCCCCGCAGAAAATAGCCACCCTGGCGACCTAAGAGGTTGTTCGCCGAGGGTTATGGTAGGGCTTGAGACGCGCCACGTGGACGAGGTCACGTCCAAGCCGGCGCATCTCGTCAGATGGAGAAAGTGGCTCGATGAGAAAATTCACCGGGGACGTTCGCTCCAAGATGCGGTAAGGCCATTCATACTTTGGAACGAGTTTTGTGGAAAGGCCTGGAGTTTGGCAAGGAACAGCCAGCCATACAAGAGACCCTGGGGCATACGTGGGACTGGGCAGTGAGTCGGCGCGGCCTTCCTTCGGGCGCTGTTGTTCTTGGGACGTAAAGGTGCGCGCGAGCTGGCGGCAGTCGTCGGCTTGTCGGGCAGCTTCGTACACAGGTGGGCACTCGGAAGCGTCAGGACGGTATGGAAGGAGAGTGTCGATGGTATGCAATGGCTGCCATCCATATAGGAGAAGAAAGGTGAAAATCCCGTAGTAGCTTGTATCGCGGTGTTGTATGTGAACGTTACAAAAGGAAGTACGCGGTCCCAGATCGCATGATCAGATGCCACGTACATCGCGAGCATATCACCGAGAGTGCGGTGTTAAACTGTTCCGTGAGCCCGTTAGTTTGCGGATGTTGAGCCCTGCTCGTTCGATGAATAATGCGGCATTCCGAAAGCAGATCTTCGACGACGTCAGAGAGGAAGGCGCGACCTCTATCACGGAGGAGTTCTCGAGGTGCACCATGTCGAAGGATGAATCGATACAGGACGAAAGAGGCTATATCCAGCGCTGTAGCATTCGGTAGAGCAGCAGTTTTGGCATAACGTGTCAAATGGTCCACAGCAACTATGATCCACCGATTGCCATCCGGTGTTATGGGAAGCGTGCCGTAGAGGTCAATGCCTACGCGATCGAAGGGTTTGGCAGGGCACGGAAGCAGCTGCAAGGCGCCAGACGGACGTAAAGGTGGTAATTTGCGACGTTGACAGTCATGGCAGCCCTGAACAAACTTTCGTACAAAAGTGTACATTCCGCGCCAGTTAGCGACGGCTTATACATTCGTAGGTCATCACGGAACGTCATGAAAAGAGGCACAGATTTGGGATCTTAAGCTTTGGGAAATGACTGGTAACCATCTACGGCCTTCGGGTGCGTAGTTGCGTCGGTGGAGGAGCTGATCACGAATGGCGAAATGAAAAGCTTGGCGTCTGAGGGATCGGGATACACGGGTGGTCGATGATCCAGAAAGATAGGCGAAAAGAGAAGCGATCCACGGATCACGGCGTTGTTCGGTGCCAATGCAGTCAAGGTCAAGAGACGACAGGGGGTAAGCGCAAGTGGTTCCGCAGGAAGAGTCTGGAGGTAGAGGTGAACGGGACAGGGCTTCGGCGTCAGTGTGCTTGCGTCCGCAGCGATAGACGACGCGAATATCGTACTCCTGGATTCAATTGTGCCCAGCGTGCTAAGTGGCCAGCTGGATCTTTCAAAGTGGCGAGCCAACAAAGCGCATGGTGATCCGTTACTAGATCAAATGGATGGCCGTATAAGTATGGGCGGAACTTGCCAAGTCGCCATACTAGACCCAAGCACTCTTTTTCAGTTACGCTGTAACTGGCTTCTGCTTTTGTCAGCGTACCACTCACATAGGTGACCACGTATTCCGAGTAGCCGGGCTTGCGCTGCGCGAGGACGGTGCCAAGACCGGCCCGGCTGGCGTCTGTATGTACCTCAGTTGCAGCTGTCGGGTCGAAATGGCGAAGAATAGGTGGTGAGGTAAGAGGACGACGCAGTGTAGCAAACGTGGCGTCGCATGCAGTGGGCCAGATGGAAAGGTCCGCGCCACCGCGTAGGAGCTGGGTCAAGGGCGACATGATTGATGCGAAATTGCGGACAAAGCGCCGGAAATATGAGCACAGGCCCACGAAACTGCGTAGTTATTTGACGTTAGTAGGCTTCATGAACTGAGCGACTGCAGGAAGTTTCGCAGGGTCAGGTAGAACACCGTGCGTGGACACGGTGTGGCCCAGGCTGGTCAGCTTCCGCGCGGCGAAGCGGCACTTCTTGAGGTTCAGTTACAGGCCAGCGTTGGTGAGACACGTCAAGACATGTCGAAGGTGAGGTAGGTGATCGGATAGTCAGGCGAGAAACAACGACATTGTCGAGGTAACAAAGAGACATAGACTCTTGAGGCCGCGCAGCGTATTGTCCATGAGTCGTTCAAATAATGCAGGCGCGTTGCAAAGTCCAAGGGGCATCACGTTGAACTCGTATAGGCCGTCAGATGTAATAAATGCCGTTTTCTAGCGATCGGCTTCAGCCATTGGAACCTGCCACTAGCCAGAACACAAGTCTAGGGACGAAACGAATTCCGCGCCCTGAAGGCTGTCAAGGGCGTCGTCGATGCGCGGCAAAGGATAGACGTCCTTGCGCGTGACCTGATTTAATCGACGGTAGTCAACGCAAAAGCGAATATACCCGTCCTTCTTGCGAATGAGAACGACAGGAGATGCCGAGGGACTGTGGGATGGTTGGATAACGCCACGGCGTAGAATATCGTCGACTTGGTCGTTGATGACGCGACGCTCGTCGGCGGAGACGCGGTACGGTCGTTAACGCAACAGCTGGTGTAAGCCGGTTTCAATGTAGTGCAGTACTTCCGACGTTCAGCCCAATTGCGTGTGAGAAACATCGAACGAATTTCTGAAGTGGTGTAGAAGCTGAAGAAGCTCGGAGTGTTCGACAGGGGTTAGTGTAGTGGCGATGGAACTGGAAAACATGTCACTCGACGACTCTTCAAGCGTTGAAAGGGCAAGGAGTTCGTTCAAGTCAAGATGGAAAGATTCGTCTGGCACGGTAACAAAGAACGAAGAGTCAAGCTGGTCCACGCAGCCGAGACATTCGCCAAACAAGCAACGTAACCGACGCTGAAAGTGGATTGCACAGAAAAATATTGCTGATGCAGGCGGCGATGTCAAGCGTTGCAAAAGGCAGTGGAACGGCTTTGCGACTCATAAAGATGTCAGATGGTGTAAAGAAGACCGTAGCCTCAGTGACGGCATCGCAGACGACTGGGACAAGGGCAGAGCCAGGTTTAGGCGGCTGATCAAGAGCGTCGTGGGATGGTGCGTCACACAGCGGCGAAAATTCAACTTCAGCGTCGATGACGGCATCATGACGGGACAAGAAGTCCCACCCTAGGATGACGTCATGTGAGCAGGGCAGGAAGCACAATAAATTCGACAATGTACAAAACGCCTTGCAAAAGCACACGGGCAGTACAGGCTGCGAGAGGTGTCACGTGCTGCGCGCTTGCGTGTGAAACGACAGTCCAGACAGCGGCGTGGTCACCTTGCGCAGCGAACGGCGCTCGTGGTGTTGTGTGTGTTTCTTTCTTGTGTCTTCGTTTTTTTTTGCGCAGTTTATAAACGAACGGCAGCGTTTGGCCGCTATAACAGAAACGGCGGCGCCGGTGTCCACAAGCGCAAAAGTAGAAATACCTTCGACAGATATTGCGACCATGTTAGCAGAAGAGCGACGACTTGGGCAGTTCGAAGATGGCGCAGTTCTTGCCTCGCGAACTGCGCCGCTTAGTTTTCCTGGTCGGAGGGTGTAGGTCGGCGACGCATTTGGGAGAGCGATCGTCGACGAGGAGTTGGGGATCGGCGCGACGGGAATTCAGGGAGGTCATAAGAAACGTACCGCTGGGAGGGACCTGGGGCTGATTGGCACATGGGCTGACTGCCATACTAGAACGGCTGGGCAGCGTCGTCGCGAGTGGGAAGGCGACGGCGGCAATAGCGAGCGACGTGTCCTGGCGTGCAGCAGGTGTAACAGAGGGGACCATAGTCAGGCGTCCGCCATGAATTGCTGACTCTCAGCCCGGCCCAAGAAGCAGTAGGAGCGGCGGGTGGTGCAGACTGTTGCAGGATCGAGAAAGGCGGCTGGGGAGGCTGACACACTACCTGCGCATAGGTAGGCGGCACGGCAACTGGCTGCGCTGCCTGCGCATACGTAAGAGGCATGGCGACAGGCTGCACTGTCTGCGTATAGGGAACAGGCGCGGCCACAGGGGGCTTGTGGTGAGCGACGGGAACAGCTTGAGCGATCGCTTCGACAATGACAGTGCGGAGCGTTGAAGGCAGACGACAGGACGGCTCCTGAGTGAAGGGGACCAAGGAAAGTTGACGGGCAACCTCCTCGCGCATGAAGTCTTGATTTTGCTGAAGCAGTGGAGAGTGGTCGGAAACGGCAACCAGACTCGCTAGCGAGTCGGCGGTCGACAGAGGCTGCCGAGTCATGGTACGTCTTCTTCAACTCTTCGTAGCTCTGGCATAACTTGACTACTTCAGAAACGGTGCGCGGATTCCTGGCCAAAAGCTTCTGGAAGCGCCGTCCTCGATGCCTTTGAGGACGTGCTGAACTTTATCAGCTTCCGGCATGGCGGCGTTGACACGTTTACTAAGGTCGACGACATCCTTGATGTAGCTAGTGAATTTTTCACTAGTATTCTGTGCACGGGCTCCCAAGCGCTGTTCAGCGCATGGTTTGCGGACAGCAGGTCGACCAAACACTTGAGTGAAAGACGTCTTGAAAATTGACCATGTCGGGATGTCGACTTCGTGGTTATGTAACCAGAGTTGGGCAACGCCAGTAAGATAAAATATGACGTTGGTCAACTTCGCGACGTCGTCCCACTTGTTATGCGCGCTCACCCATTCATATGACGTAAACCAGTCCTCCACGTCCGTTTCATCTGTACCGCTGAAGACCTTCGGATCACGTTGCCGAGGTAACCCGGTGCAGATGACGGGCTGGGGCGCAGGCGCCGGCGGGTCTGTGTTGTCGGTATGATAGGCGGAAGCGTTCGAGTTTCAAGCTCGAGGGTGCAAGCGGCGGCGGAATTCCAGCAACCTCGACCAATTGAGAATAGTTTTTTTTTGGTGGTGTCCTTCAAGGACGCTACGAGTTCCAGGAACGGCGAGGCAGCGTGGAGCACCGTCTCCAAAGACACCAGCGACCAACAGCGCGAGCAGAGCGGGCTGAGCGTTGGCGATGCCGCTGGACGGTGGAGCGTCTTCTTCTTCCCAGGCTTAACGTTAAGAGACAGGACGAGAGTGGTGTGGATCAGAGAGAAAACTGGGATAGCCGATATTCTAATGGACACTAAGAGCAAAAAATGGAGCTGGGCAGGCCATGTAATGCGTAGGATGGATAACCGGTGGACCATTAGAATTACAGAATGGGTACCGAGAGAAGGGAAGCTCCGTCGAGGACGGCAGAAAACTAGGTGGTGTGATGAAGATAGTAAATGTGCAAGCGCAAGTCGGAATCAGCTAGCGCAAAACAGGGGTAATTGGCGGTCGCAGGGAGAGGCCTTCGTCCTGCAGTGGACATAAAAATAGGCTGATGATGATGATGACGATGATGGAACAGTGACAGAGAGAGAGCAACAATGAATGTAGTTCTCATATTCACGTGCTCTTCCCCACGTTTTTTTCGTAGTGTAATAATTTTACCCGCCTTTAATTTCAATATCTGTTTCTTTTAGGCTCATTGTCAATACTCTATGCATACTACATACTGGGCCCGGATTCACAAAACGTTCTTACGCTAAAACTGTTCGCAGAAGCAGGTGTGAGCCAATCGTGGTGCAGCACTTACGATAAAAAAGCTTTGTGAATTCGGCCCCTATTTTGTGAGCGCCCTATGCTTTGTTTCTCCGTTTTAAATCTTGTTTGGTTTGGGTGTCACTTCTTATAATGTTACCTTGAAAAAATGTCACAGTTTCGCCCTAAGGGCGAAGCAATGAATGTGATAGCAACACAGCAATGTCATACGAAGTAAGGTGAGCGGCTTTGGTAGCAATATGAATTGTAGTAAACATGAGCTGATTAAGTAAGCAGGTGTGCTGCGGCGTAAGTAGACCGACATGAAAGAGACTCGATGACCACGAGAAGGCGCCTGTGAAATGGTGGTGTTGATGAGAAGCGCTTCCCGTGGGCAGCGCGCGTGCGAAGGGACACACCTGTAGCGCTGCACTGCCGATCCGGGCAGCATTACATGTGTAGCGTGCGTTGGAAAATGTGGCCCGACTATTACGAACTGAATAAACAAGCGTGGTGTGAGCGCGCACAAACATGAATAGATCACTCTGAATGACTGCAGACAAACATGAATAGATCACACTGAATGACTGCAGACAACGACTGTCAAAACGCTGGCAGCAAGCGCATATATACGCCGCAGCAGCGGGCGAAGGTACGTGCGGTCTATCGCTTCAACAGAAACTGAGCGACGAACGCGCAGGAGATAAGAGACGGTGCGGCGAGCGACGAGCGCGGTTGTTGGCAGAGAAAAAGTGCGCCCCCCCCCCCCCCCCCCCCCCCGGCGCTGGCTTCCCGCTTCCTTGCTTGCGCGTGGGAGAGATAAGAGACCGTGCGGTCGAGTGACGAGCGCGGTTGTTGGCACAGTAGAAGTGCCCCCCCCCCCCCCCCGCTCCCTCCCCCGCTGGCTTCCCGCTTCGTTGCTTGCGCGTGGGAGATTGAGTGCGTTCGCTCTCCGTGATAGCGCGCGTCCCAGCACGCTTCCGCTCGGTCATACGGCACGCGGTGAAGATTTTATCTATACGGAACCTCACGGCGACGGCGACGACGACGGCTACGGCGACGGCGACGGTGACGCCGACGGCAGAAATCCGGTTGAAGTGTCCATATAATTGCTATCGCAATAAAAAGTTTTAATGCGTGTATACATCCTCCCGCTATAGTCCTCTTCGAGCGAATACGGGACTGTGTGATAAATAAATAAAAGGCTGTTGCAGTGACTGAATCGTCCTGGTTCTCTTTTCAAGAAGGCTTAAATGTGCGTGTGATGAGGCGAAATTTAGTCACGGTGTTACGCAGGCTAATAACCAAAGTGGGCCAAGCAGCAGTAAAACATATATGTGCCACCGCAAATATACATAGGCTTCAAGCGTTGAGTTCGTACGGGTAATGCTGAAAATGTGTTTCTATAATAAAGTTTTACTGCAGTGTCTGCATATTGGTTCTTGGATCACTAAACTGATGTTATTATATTGATGGTCTAGTCGTATGCACGCCGTACATGCAACAGTTGACGCCTTGCGTCACCGTTGAATCACCTGTTAACAATGAGATATTCGAACATAGTGTGTCCTAGTGGTTTTCCCTCATTCTTTTGGTGTGAGATATAATTTTGTTGTTGATTCATGATGTGTCTCGTTAGCAAATTTCTTGTAAGAAAAAGACCATGCCGTGTATAGTTCTGCCTTTTCTCTATGCTCTATTATGTCTGACTAGCGGCATTTTCAAGCTTAGTAGAGTAAATAAAAAAAGCAGATAAATTCAGCACTTACTCCATTGAACATTGATTGGGAGAGCACAAATGTTTCATGTGCCAAGAAAATGACAACGTAAGGGTGCGTAAATGGTGTAATACCACTCAAAAAGCTTTTAGCATTTAAAGAGAGCGCATCAATCAGCTGCTGAATATCGTATTTGACCGTTTTCCCCCAAAGCTCTACACAACGCCGCCACACACATCGCATTGCGGGAAAAGGCGAATGCTGAGGAAAATATTAACAACTTCATATTGAGATTGCTTATTCTAACCAGAAAAAAATATTCTGCCGACTTTTTCTAGCGCAGCATGGGCTAGAACAAGAGAAAGTGCTAAGATCCAAAGACAGAGTTGTTAGACTGTGATTATCCACTTTCAAAAGCACAAAGCCAATTTATCTTCTCGTGGTAAGGTGTTACTGTTATTTCACCGACAAGGGGGAAGGTTCTTCGGCGGGAAAAGCAAGTAGAACCCTGGCACTGTCCGATAAATGACCATACCCTGACAGTCAATGTCTCGGGCGCACGAGAGTGTAGCCACGTGTATAACTTTCAACAAAAAACGACTACAGCGCAAAAGCTTGTAATACTCGCCTTCGCGCACTACCGTTAAATGTCGCACGTTTAATCAAAAGAAAAGAAAGATGAAGTAGCACTGACCCTGTTGAAAACCTCGGAAGTGGACTACTTCCAAGAACGCCGAACGCAGATGGCTCTACCTGCTGCAAAAATGCTTAGGTGTTTCCGTCGAACAAGACAGTTACGGTATGTTAATGTATTGAGACACTGCCCAAAACAAACAGGCGCACACTACTTTTTGGGTATTTGTACTTTGGATTCACTTCTAAAGTTACGGCTTGCGCGGAAGAAGATATTCATTTTCCCAACAAGCAATCAACCCACCACCCGAATGCTGCTTTTGAGAAACGACACGCTGCGCCCCATTTGCTCGAAAAAAAATTATCGGCACTCACTAGTAATAAGACAGAAAGGCGCCTGTATTCAAAACTTGTATGTGTATTGCGCCTGGCTTGAGCGGAATAAATAATAATATTAACGTCAATTTCGCCAGACAGGTGAATCACTGATTGCGACAGCCATTTATTATATACCGGTGCAAAATAAGGTTAGTCATTTTATCAGCTGCATAAACTGCTGTAAACTTGCGATTACTAACTAAATTAACCTGCACGTTGTCACGCGCGCCCAATCACACACGAACACATCTCACTCGATAAGCACGGACACTCCCTGTCAAAATGATGACGTGAGGGAGAGCGGCAGCAACAGCGAGCGAATAGTCCTTCGTGCTGCTTCTAGCTTCAACGCGAACTAATTGCGGCGAGAACACATCGCACACGAAGGCATCAGGGGCGCTTTAACGAAAAGCTATTCCAAATTGCTTCTATTCTGTCTGCAATCAGCCCTCCATGATTGCCCAACTTCACTTCTGTGTCACGCAACGTACAAAAAAAGTGTTAGCGTAGCTTATACGGGACGCGCAATGCTAGAGACAGCGGAGCTGATGGGCACCTAGCTTGTCCTGGCTTTTGAGCTAGGCTAAGCACTACCAAGTCATCCCCAACCTTTTCCAGAATTTATTGATCATTTATCGGTTATCGACTAGCTACTGATTGGCTATCAATTGTCTATTGATGACTGAATAAGCTTAGGTAGTCCCAACCATGCTTAGCTAGACTTAGCCAGGCTCCGCTTCGCTAGTTCACAGGGGTATGTGCCATTGCGCTTGGACCTTTCTGTACTACCGCCAGGATCGGCCCACAATTTCTTTTCGCACGTTACAGACTGACGCTCGGCTTAAAGCTACTCATCTGATATGACGTGTGTACACTAATTATGCATCTGAGATGGAACACCAGAAAAATATTTTTCGATTCGATCCTTTATACCATCAGCCCTCCGCAATTGGTCAAAAGTTTTCGGGTTGCGCCCACTTCGCCTGTCTATCACCTGACGTCCAAAAACCGTGAAAAATCACTGCGTCAAAGTGGCATGTACGCATTAAAGGTGCATTATTACGCCGATCAAAACTGAATTTTCTTCTTTATAGCCAGACACTGCCCCGTTCCGACATAAATAGAAGGTGGGTACCCGCCGATCGCTCTGGCACTGACTAGTCGGAGCTGTCGTGGAGAATGAATTTATTTGCATATATTTAAAAAAAATTAGCGTGGCATTATATGGTTGTCGAGCACTTTGGGCACGTAAACGACATCGCTATGTCAAATTTTCTTCACTGAGGATTTGTTTTAGCTGCATTGTTACCTTTCCGTGGCACGCCGGCACGATTTTCTAGCAGACACCGAAAGCTAAGTAAGAAGAAGCAGGGCAAACGCAGACGCCGACAACACCCTCCTCATCAGGTTATCTGCTTTCACTGCGCTAGCCCGGCCACACCTTACCGCCTCCACTTCTGCGTACTCCTCGCCCTTGGTCAGCTAATCACATACGAAATATATGTCAAGTTAGGCAATTCTATTCCTTTTGAAAGCAAACAGTGACCTCCTATAAAATAGGAAAGCGTTACATTAGCCTTCTCAAACAACGCTGCGAGTCACCGCCCGATGCTTGCGTTGGCGGTTACGTAAATTTGACATCGGGAGATTGGAACGAAAACAGATTGGAACAGATTGGAATAGCCGTCGGCCCGCCTAGATTTTGTACCCAGCGCAGATCGCTTTCAAGATCGGGGCCGCGTGGCCGCGTGGCCGCGCTCAGCCGCGTCATACGAAGCCGCCACCGAAGTGAAACGTCCCCCACCTTTCCTGCGGCCTTGTGCGCGATGGAAGACGGAACGCTTTCTCCGCGCCTTCCTCCCTTGCGCGCGTGAGACCGAGCCACCATTCTCTGCTCACCCCTCTCACGCTTCCACTTTCACCCACACCATACGGCACGCGGCCACGATGTTATTGCACTTGGACTTTATACGGAAAATCACGTCGTCAGCGATAGCAGAAATGTGCCTGGATTGTCCATATATTTGCTATCACAATAAAATTATGTGGATTGGACTCAATGTGGGAATAAATGTAAGTGAAGCTTTCTGTGCTGTTTGTTTTGACTGACTTTAGTTCACGGTGATGTTGACGGTGAATGTTTAATTTCTTCAGCATTTGGTGCAATGCGAGGGTGGTGAGTTCATGTTAAACGTTTACCCTGCGTGCACCACTGCTTTTTGTCCCTGTAATACACACAATACACAGCGAGACGTGCTTGCTTGAGGCATTGTTGTGCGCCATTTTTCATTACCTTCGAGATTGAGCCACCAGGCTTCCCGGCTAAATCTCGCACGCTTTCACTCGCACCGGGAACACAGGGCATCCGGCCGCGATGTTATCGCACTTGGATTTTACACGGAACATCGCGGCGACAGCGAAGGCGACGCGGATGACGTCGGCGTAAATGCGCCTAGAGTGTACATATAATTGTACAAGTGTACAATATTAAAAAAAAAGTTGTGTGCGGGAAACAACGCTGCCATAAACTCGAAGCTGGTTTTCTCACAGTACGACTCAGTTTGTGGAGAAACAAACCCATTGTATGTTTTCTTCGTATTTTCAAGCGTTTTGGTGCGACCGAACTTAAAAGCCCGGAAGCAGGTTAGTCGTGTCCGAACGACTGTCCGACCAGTGTTATTTTGCGCTACGGGGACATTTCAACGGTCACCTCACGCGAGGAAATATTCCTGACAAGGTGGGGGTCCCAGAAGTATTGTCAAGCCATGACCTATTTGCGCAGTTAAGCAATCGTGTGACTCACAGCATGTGTATAACAACTGACCCGGTGTAGTTCGCCGGTTGCGGCTTCATTTTCTCAAACCTTCAAAACCTTACCTTGGTGTATAACGTGCGAGATTTGCGTACAGCCGCAATTCTTCTTTAGGGTGAACACGGGAACGCGTGGCCTTCTGAGCTCACAGCGCGGTTTTATCCATGTTTTATTCATGGTTCGGATGCTTGTTTTGAACTTCTTGTTTATTGAAACGTGTGCTGCTCTGTGTATTATATGGGTGATCTCAATGAATGTATGCGCTGTTCGCTTCATTTCACTGAGCGCTTGTAGCCTCGGCGTTACGTGGTTATGAGCCATGGCATTCGTCTTACGTGACGGACGGACAAATCTCGCATCTGGTAGGTATAAAAACGCTTATGCATTTAAAACTAAAACGACATCCTTTATTAAACGAGACGAAGCTGCTGATTTCCGCTGTAACACGGGGGCTCTCTTTTCCTCTTTATTTCGTCCCGTCACGCGTTCTATTGACCCTTTTTGCGGAGCAGTTTGTTTCAGAGAAGCGAGATGGCGCTTACGGCGGCGCGCCTTACGTCGCCTCAGCGACCGCGCACGAATACGAAACCATTACCGCTTCTACCTTGCTTCTGTGCGATCACCTGTCTGAAATGCAACAGTTTTCGCTAACGCACTGTGCTCCAATCATGCTAGATTGCATTATGTGGATTGAAGACGTGTGCAGTAGTTGGCTGCAAAAATAGTGACTGGCATGTTGAGGAATAGAATGAATCTGTGTGGCCAAGTTCGCGGACCGCTGCTGCAACTGTCCGAACGCGTTAGCGGCACTTCGAGAGGTACGGCTTTCCTAGAGGATACAGAAATTCGCTCATCCACCAGCATTGTATCGCTAACCTTCAAAGAAAGGGCATCAGCCCCAGAACATCGGCAAGAGTGAGTACCACTCGTTAAACAATGACAAAGGTAGTAGCGCCTCTTCCTGTCATAATAAGTTTCGCGCACGTTATCTATACACATCTATCCCAAATGGCAGGAAACTTACGCCCACTCTATCGCCGACGTATCAAGAATAAGTGAATGGGCGCACACTTGAATACATGCGCACTATATACGCACAATAAATGACGAACTACACCGATGGCACACGAATGGTCGCACCTGAATGCTTCGCGACGTCCACAGGAGTAAGCGAGTTACTAGCGCTAGTATATATTAGCTACAAGGTTACAGGTGCTCCCAGAATAATTCGGAACGCCGGACACGCAGCTGCTCGTCGACGGAGCGCGCCGGCGGATAAATACAGGCCGGATCTGCGCATGCGCGGTCTCCCTAGCGAGCAAGTTTCGCACCCTAGTGCATCTAGATTGGCGTTGTCTTGCTCCAAAAAGGTAGCGCTAGCTACCCTTTAGAATTGTGGAATGGGGGCTGGGCGGATGAATGTCAGTAGCATATTATGCACCGTAATCTATAAATAAAGGCTTGTGGATTCCTTGCAGCTTATTCTCGCCGTGATCTGCATCCCGTCTGGTAGATAGCAACATTACGTGCTAGTGAGGCCGCTTGGCTACAACGGCATCGCTGCAGGTCTTATTATGAAACGTGTTAGCCTGTCCTGCGAAGTATTAATTCTTCTTAAATTATCTCCCGGTCCGTGTTACTACTAGCTTCGTAATACGAGAACAATTTCGACTATTACATGACAGATCCATTAACAGGTGTATTGCCGATAGTGGCAATAAAACAGTTCACAAAACGAAATAAGGCGGCATGTTCATGAAGGCCAATTTTACGCACAGCAATTGACTTCATGCAAAGGGAACTCTAATGAACTCTTCACGACTCCAGTCATTTATTTGCGCACCACGTTACGTGGTTCGCATATATTGTGCACCAATCAATCACGGAATCTGGACTATTGGTAGCGAGTATCCTTATACTTTGATCACGGGTCAGCGTTTGTTGGCGCAGATACTCATTTTATTTGGCTCAGATTGAATTTACAATGATAACCAAGGGTAGGTTGTGTGAGCTGAATGCAAAAAAATAGTATGGAGAACATAGTAAATCTAAATAACAGGAAGAACACTGGGTTTATTTTTTTCCACAGAAAACAAAAAGAATCGAAACGTAACTGTGTTTCGTCTAAAGCGGTTGGCATCTTCCGCTATCAATATCTCGAGAATGCACCGCCCACGCGAAGCGCAGCTTGTAGGCGGCGTGGAATTGACTCGTCGTGCGCATTTACGAAGTCCATCCTCTCACCAAGGCGCTTCCACTCGCGCGTTATGGCGAGCCAGAGCTCGTCGGCACTAGCACCTCCCAGATTCAGCTTGGACAAGCTTTCCTTCGGCGTGCCGCACACGTTCTCCATAACATAACATAAAATAAGCCTTCACCTTTCGGAGGCCCTTCAAGAACGTGAACACAACGTTCTTGAAGAAGTTTTTCCTCAGCTGTGGTGGTGTGCACCGGGCTCAGGTCTTGTTGGAACAAATAACAGCCATCTTTAAATGGCACGTCCAGAGCGTATGGCAATAGGTACACGTCCAGAATTTCGCAGTAAGCTTCAGCTGTGAACGATGGGGAAAGTCAGATTAGTGGACCGAGGTCCTCTTTGATAATTGCTCATCAAACGTTGACAGCACAGCGACCGCTGCTGTAGATCTCGGAGAGATACCCAGGCTCTTATCTACACGAAAAGAAGGGCCTAGTTAATGGTCTTTCCAGATGAAATACCTTTCGCGCGTCCGAAAAATTTATGCTTAAAAGATCAGAAAAAAAGGAGAATGCCTGCAGTTGCGTGGTCCCCATACGTGGCGCTCTTGATCCCATCTAGATGAAACTGTCGATTCATGTGAGAATATGACTTCCTTCCATTCTTCAGTCATCAAGCGCTCATATGCCCTGGCAAACTCAAGGCGCCGGCGTTCTTGGCGTTCTGTAAGTTGTGGCTTACAATAAATCCACGATGACCAGCTTATCGCATGCGCCTTCTAATTGTTTCCTCACTGGTTTGCAGGTTGAGGGCTGTCTTGATTTGGCGGGTACTCTGAAAAGGATCGGCAACGGCTACAGCAACAATGAGAAGGTCGGACTCTTCCGATGTGCATCGGTGTCGTCCCGATCGTGCTGCATTTTTGAGACAGCCGTCTTCATCCCTGTATGCTTGGATTATTCGGTTGACCGCACTTACAGACTTTCCTGTGAGGCGGCATATCTCACGTGGAGGTATACCTTGTGAACTGAGCTTAACTATATTTCTCCGCACATCTATCGGCACCCTTTTCGGCATGCTGCCTCGATTGGAATAGAGCGGAATTCGTGTAACTGTCATGGTTTAAATATGTTCGTATCTCTTTATAAATATCACCACGGTTGCATCGGACGAAAACGCGGCCCTTTGCAAGCGCTAGTTACGGTCACCTACCATAAATATTTTGAGAAAATGATAAATACGGCCCACATGAAAAATGAAAAAAAGCCGCCCAAGCACACGAACATGCAGGCACGAGCGCTTATGCTCCAATGCGCGTGCATGCCCTGACACAGCTTGTCACAGGCACCACCGGCCCAGCCCCCCTTGGCAAAACGTTAAGGGGCAACTAGGGCTACCGTTTTGTAGCAACGCAACGCGAACAATATATGCACTAGGGAGCCACGCTTGCTCGCAAGGGAGACCGTGCACGCGCAGACCATGGTACTACTTTTTCCACGGGCATGCTCCGCCGGCGAACGGCGCGTGTGTGGCATTCCGAATTATTCTGGGAGCGCCTGTACAATGTACAATGTACAAAACAGCTCCGTTTCAAACCTTGTGCGCAGCAAGCACAAATCTATCGGAACTGAGCACACCCGCGAGCGATTAGGCAGAAAATAATCAGATAGTGACCGCAACGAGTAACTTCACTGAGTCAGAAACTGACAAGCCTGTGCTTCAAAATATTTGCCAAATAAAGAACAAAGAGCAAAACACACCAATCCTGATTCAATTCATGAGCGGAATGTTTCGATAGCTTGGAATACATATTTAGCCCCGCTTTTAGAACAAGCACCATATATGCTGCTTGCGCCTTTTGGACATAGCTGAATCAGCACCGAAAGCGCTTTTGCATGCTCTCTGAAGCTGTGATCAAAGCTTCGTGTCGTCCACCCAGTCACCGTCTACGATATCTCCCAAAACAGAGGTTTTCTGAGCCGCGCCGGCATCATACACTTCCATTGTAAACAAGGAGGCAACGGAGACAGTTTAGGCAAGCAATGGACGCGTCACCACGTGACCAAACATGGCAGCGGCCATGGAATCGCCGCGAAAAGGGTCAATAGATCATGAGTTTTCCCTTTCATTTTTTTACACTGATAATACTAAAAGCTTTGCATTTCCGGCACATTGCACTATCACTTAAACACACATAACAAGTTCTCTATTTGGCGATCTCATTTGGTGTCAAAAATTTGCCAAACAGTAAATATTTCTAAATACCTTACCTTTCTAAATACCAAATTAAATACTTTACCATGCGCCGAAACTTGAGAGAAAAGGGCGCGCGCCGCCTCGGCTTGGTGAAGCCGATGCCACTCCATAAAGCCATTTGGCCCGCTCCTTCTTGCAGAATCTAACACCATCATCTTTCCTTATACGCCAAGGCGCAAACATGCATCACAACAGCACATTCGTGTCCATATTTAACATGGTGCACAAGCTCTTTCCCATCAATTCAACCATGGACGAATCGTTTGCCCTGTAGAGATGCTTCGCCGCAGAGTGCCCAAACAAAAGCGCCCCAGGAAAAAAATTCAGCCAGCGGAATAAAACCAAATGGGGCCTACATATATTGAGAAACCTACAGTATGTGCGACTAGAGTGCAATTAGCGGATCAGTTTTTTCTGTACTGCAAAGGACGTTTTAAAAATCACCTTATGCATTTTAAATGGGTCTGCAAAAGTGCCCCAGGAAAAAAATCCAGCAAGCAGAATTAAACTACACTTGATATATAGCGTGAGAACGTTGTCGGGATTGAGTTCATAAAGTGGAAATCGCGAAAAACGAGCCATTGTTCAGCAATGGATTTTAAAAAAATGCTGCCCATAGAGTTACGCCGAACACATCGCCCTAGTGTCGGCTTCGCCGCAGTAGTCGATGTCCCAGATTGCTGGACTTGTTGGCGACAATAACAAAGGGAGTGTCACATCGAACCTCAATCGTAAACGCTCGCCATCGCCCCTTGCAGGAGCAGTGATCCCCGTCACACAAGCTGGTACCGTGGACTGAACTCAGCAGCTGACGCCGCGGACGAGCGTAGCTCCACCTCACGCCACCTCCCACGCCTGAAGATACTGTGGCCGCCGGAAACTCAGCGCATGCGCAGACCGAGCGTAGCCCTCCCAACCTCAAACGACTGAAGATGCCGTGGCCGCGGGCAACTCGGGCCTTCTCCCCTTCTCAGGTCTTCTCGGCCTTCATCCCCCCGTTCCCGCCTTATGCTCTTAAGGGCCGCTTACAGTCCGACGTAATGTGAGCGCGCGCGCGCGAGCGCGAATGCTACGTTACGTTGGCGAAAACGACCCCCTCTATAGTCGGGCGCACTGGCGCAGCCAACGTAACCGGCGGCTTCGGCGCGCCCCGACGTGCCCGGCGCCGAATCGGCTCCTGACCCATTCGCGCGTTGGTCGCGTCGACTGCGCTACCCACAATGCATTTCGCGCGAAGAAATAAAGGCGCCCACGTCGCTTCGCCGATGGTTTAAAGCGGTGCGCAGGCTTGGGATCGTTCTGCGCATGCTCCGAAGATAACAGCCAACGGCGTGCGCGTCGGAGTATAGTGGAGATAGCGTTTCGGCTGGCGCAGCGTAACCGGCGTAGCGTGACCGGCCGCAAACGA